>NC_064643.1:326508287-326788287 GCF_023864345.2 Schistocerca serialis cubense | reverse complement strand
ATCGCCAGATAACAGTTCATGATGCCGATGGATTTTGTACGGATAGTGTTGTGACTTGGCAAACATGTTATAACCACAATATAAATAATATCAAATGCTATGGCGCCTTGCTAGGTCGTAGCAAATGACGTAGCTGAAGGCTATGCTAACTACCGTCTCGGCAAATGAGAGCGTAGTTGTCAGAGATCCATCTCTGGCTAAGTCGGCTGTACAACTGGGGCCGAGTCTCTCTAGACCTGCCGTGTGGTGGCGCTCGGTCTGCTATCACTGACAGTAGCGACACGCGGGTCCGACGTATACTAATGAACCGCGGCCGATTTAAAGGCTACCACCTAGCAAGTGTGGTGTCTGGCGGTGACACCACAGATAGCATCGGAGGGTACGCCTCAGTGCCAACCAAACAGTAGTGTATGGAATGCCGGTGCGACGTGCGACTGCGCGAGTGCTGACTTCCCCGTGCGTAGACGAAGCCGCTACAGTCTCCATTTCTTCCTGAACTGTATGGCTCTGAGCACTATGGAACTTAACTGCTGAGGTCATCAGTCCCCTAGAACTTAGAACTACTTAAACCTAAGTAACCTAAGGACATTACATACATCCATGCCCGAGACAGGATTCGAACCTGCGACCGTAGCGGTCGCGCGGTTCCAGACTGTAGCGCCTAGAACCGCTCGGCCACTCCGGCCGGCTTTCCTGAACTGTCTCAGCAGCATTACGCCTTGTGCTCGGTCGCCACTACGGGGTCTATCGTCAAAACAACCCGTGGCTTCGAACTTCGAAATCATTCTCGCCACAGTTGCATTTGTCAACGGACCTTTACCCTTTCGAATCCCCTTCCTATGGCGATAGGATCGTAACGATAAACTAGCACATTCCCCATTCTGATAATACAGCTTCACTAAACGCACCTTTTCAGGTAACGTCAGCATGCTGCTGGCGCATCTGATTCTCTTTCTCATTACAGCTCATTTTACACACGATAGTAATGCGCAGTCACTGACTTTTGCTGTCCAGCGCCATCTGTCTGACATTTTGTGAACTTTTTTTTGTTCTAATAAAACCCCATATCACTGCAAGCGTGTGTGTCAATTTTTACCTCTCTATCTACATTATTCCGTGATTTATTGAGTTTTCAAATTTATACTGACTTTTTGATCGCCCGGCACATGCCAACAATTACGGGCGGCTAAGCAAAACCTAGAAGAGTCACAGCTGTTCGTAAGTGTAGCACCTCCTTCGTCCGCTCTTAGCAGTCTGGCAGAAACTATTATTTGCCTTAACAGTCACCGTAGTAGAGGTTCAGCATGTCTGAAGGACTCTGACTGATATTCTGTCTACTTGTATCTTCAATTATTCCACCTAAGTGCGCCCACACCGGCCGGTATGTTTAATAATGACTAAATGACGAATCTTCATTGCATTCGGGAGTATGAAGGTTCAAATCTGCGTCCGGATTTCCAGATTTCGGCTTGCTGTGATTCCTAAACTGTTCCAGGCAAATGCCGGGCTGGTTCCTTTGAAAGGGCACGGACGATTTTCTTCCCCATCCTTGAAACATTCCGACCTCATGCTCCGTATCTAATGACCTAGATATCGACGCCCCACTCTTCCTTCCTTCGAATTTGCAATCGTAATAAATATTTATTAACGGCCATATGAGGAATGACTTGGCGTTTTGCTTGGTTGCAACATTTTCTGCTACCGCTCAAACCGCAAACGCATTCACGAGGGCTAGCACTAAAAGAATTATTGGAAAGTATTCTCAGTTAAACGAAGTAATTCCCGTCATTTTCGAGGCTCGAAGTTTTCAAGCTATTATTCTCCGGTGTTAGTCGAGAAATCTAGAGACTGATATCTGCAAAAATACGTTTATTGTAAACTTATTTTTTAACAAAATGACTTTATACTATTGTATTGTGCGGAACTGGGGACCTAGAAACGACGGAGAGTTTTCGTCCCCGCCGTAGCCCTCTCAGTGGTTGACAACCCCGCAACAGACTACTGCAGTCCACTCACCCCACCGCCCCACACCGAACCCAGGGTTAATGTGCCCCCCCCTCCCCCCCCCCCCCCCCCCAAGGAACGTCTCACGCGAGACGAGTGTAACCTCAATGGTAGAGTAGTAATGGTGTACGCGTACGTGGAGGAAGTGTTTGCATAGCATTCACCGACATAGTGTAACTGAGACGGAATAAGGGAAATCGGCCCGCATTCGTCGAGGTGGATGGAAAACCGCCTTAAAAACAGTCCACAGACTGGTCGGCACACCGGACTTCGATGCTAATCTCCCGGGTGGATTCGTGCCGGGCAGCGGTACGCCCTCCCGCCCAGAAAGCAATGCGTTAGACCGCCGGCTAACCGGGCGGGCTACTTTGGACTATAGTTATTAAAGGTTTGCATCTAAAGGATGACAGTGTATATTTCATACTAAATTTTACATTTCAAACCATAATGTTAATTAAAATCTGCGATTTAAAGTGCTACGTAAATTGTCTTTAAAACAAATTTCATGAGATTGGAGAAAACAAATAATTGCAGCGTGTCGCGTGCATCGAAATTTATCGATTGCCGGACACAACTACGTAAACAACTGTACGCTTACTTATCTGTGAAAATAATATAGTAGCTAAGTTACCATTGTGATGTTAAGCGCTTAGTGTATGCTGAGGCAATAGCACAACATGTGTGTTTTAATTGTATGGTATTTTATTTGTGACATGCTGGTGTCCACAGCCACTTTTTATTACAAACTGACGCAACATCGCTCTCTGATCAAAAGTATCCGAACACCCCCAACATCATATGTTTTTCATTATTAGATGCATTGTGCTGCCACCTGCTGCCAGGTACTCCATATCAGCGACTTCAGTAGTCATTAGACATCGTGAGAGAGCAGAATGAGGCGCTCCGCGGATCTCATGGTCTTCGAACGTAGTCAGGTGACTGGCTGTCACTTGTGTCACACGTCTGTACGCGAGATTTCCACACTCCTAAACATCCCTAGGTCCGCTGTTTCATGATCTGATTGTGTAGTGGAAACATGAAGAGACACGTACACCACAAAAGCGTACAGGCCGACCTCGTCTGTTCACTGACAGAGACCGCCGACAGTTGAAGAGGGTCGTAATGTGTAATAGGCAGACATCTATCCAGACCATCACACAACAATTCCAAACTGCATCAGGATCCACTGCAAATACTACGACAGTTACGCGGGAGGTGAGAAAACTTGGATTTCATAGTCGAGCGGCTGCTCATAAGCGACACATCACGCCAGTAAATGCTAAACGACGCCTCACTTGGTGTAAGGAGCGTAAACATTGGACGATTTAACAGTGGAAAAACGTTGTGTGGAGTGACGAATCACGGTACACAACGTGGCGATCAGATGGCAGGATGTGGGTATGGAGAATGCTCGGTGAACGCCATCTGTCAGCGTGTGTAGTGCCAACAGTAAAATTCGGAGGCGGTGGTGTAATGGTGTGGTCGTGTTTTTCATGGATGGGGCTTCCAACCCTTGTTATTTTGCGTGGCACTATCACAGCACAGGCCCACATTAACGTTTTAAGCCCCTTCTTGCTTCCCGCTGCTGAAGAGCAATCCGAGAATGGCGATTGGATCATTCAACACAATCGAGCAACTTTCATAATGCACGGCCTGTGGTGGAGTGGTTACACGAGCCGGCCGCGGTGGCCGAGCGGTTCTAGGCGCTTCAGTCCGGAACCGCGCGACTGCTACGGTCGCAGGTTCGAATCCGGCCTCGGGCATGGATGTGTGTGATGTCCTTAGGTTAGTTAGGTTTAAGTAGTTCTAAGTTCTAGGGGACTGATGACCTTAGATCTTAAGTTCCATAGTGCTCAGAGCCATTTGAACCATTTTGGTTACACGACAATAACATCCCTGTAATGGACTGGACTGTACAGAGTCCTGACCTGAATCCTACAGAACACCTTTGGGATGTTTTGGAATGCCGATTTCGTGCCAGGCCTCACCGACAGACATCGATACCTCTCCTCAGTCCACCACTCCGTGAAGAATGGGCTACTATTCCCCAAGAAACATTCCAGCACCTGACTGAACGTATGCCTGCGAGAGTGGATGCTGTCATCAAGGCTAAGGGTTGGCCAACACCATATTGAATTCCAGCATTACCGAAGGAGGGCGCCACGAACTTTTAAGTCATTTTCATCCAGGTTTCAGGATACTTTTGATCACATAGTGTACATCTAATTATGTTACAAGGTACGTTCTAATGTTCCAGTAGCATACACAGTGACTGTATGGAATCGTGTATGTTTGACCCGCCTTCAGTTGGGATGTTAGTTCTTGTAACTTTCAGATTCGAAGATGACAGAGTAGATCAGTTGAAACCGGTAGTACTAACATATAAAAATACGTGCCTCTATAGTGAAATGTTCATTCGGGGGGGGGGGGGGGGGGGGGAGCGGGCAAGAATCGCGAAGATCCCCCTTGGGCCGGCGCCTGGCGCTAAAGACGAGGCAGAATGTGAGCGACAGTATGGGAGCAGACAGGCCGGACAGTGCGAGCGGTCACGGCTGGCTTGGACCGGTTGTCCAGCAGGGCGAGCCACCCGCGGCCGCCGCCACCGCGCTACGCCGCTAAACCAGTTCCCTCCTCTTCCTCGCCTTATTTCCTCTCGCGGCGCCCGATCGCCCGCCGCCTTCCTGCCCCTCCTCGGCTCCGACACTGTCCAAACAAACACACACGTCGCTCCCATCACATCAATGTCTCGAACACGAAAGAAAAAGATCTTCACTCTGCTTCCTTATCTCGAGGTCATTATTAAAATCCGACCGTGGCCCTGAAACGTCAAATGTAGCTATCCTCGAGTCATTCTCGACGTCTGTAAGGTCGATTCACACTCGATGGAACGAAACGTCAAAACATTTCACAACGCTTTTGAAATGGCGGCAATCATACAGGCCGCCAACCGGAAGGGACGCCGCCTACGTTAAGCTTACTCGGGAAGAAAGTGTTGACGATAGTGGGAGTACGGGGGTGGGGGTAGGGGTGGGAGTGGGGGGAGGGTCGTCTGCTCGCATCCGAAGTCAACCTATTACTGTATTAGTGGATTTTGTACTTTTGTTTCTTCTTAGACTTTCACCTGCTCGTATAGCGTAAGGCGCAGCACACTGGCGGATTAACGATCGTGGCTGGTACAACGGCCAGCCTGAGAGTGGTTTTTAGGCGGTTTCTCACGGTCTTTCAGGCAAAAGCTACGCTGTTCCCCAAATTGCACCTCAATTTAAAATAAAAATCACGAACACACAGAACAAAATTTATACAATTCACAGACACATGGCGCACGCGACTCCCTCCCTTGGCTTATCTTGACGACTGCCACGTCAGGAATAGCACCTGGCAACAAAGTTAAACAACACACTGAAGTGAAAGAAGTCATTGGCTACCTCCTAACATCGTGTCGGACCTCCTGTAGTTCGGCGTAATGCAGCAAATCGATGTGGCATAGACTCAAGAAATCGGCGTAAGTCTCCTGCAGAAATATAGAACCATGCTGCCTCTACAGCAGTCCATAACTGCGAAAAGAGTTGCTAGTGCAGAATGCTGTGCACGAAATGACATCTCGATTATGTCTCATAAATGTTCGATGGGCTTCATGTCGGACGAACAGGGTGGCCAAACCATTAGCTGGAATCATCGAGAATGTTCTTCAAACTAATCGTGTACAATTATTGTGGCCTGGTGACATGGCGCATTGTCATCCATAGAAATTTCATCGTTGTTTGGGAGCACGAAATCCAAAATTGGCTCCAAATGGTTTCCGAGCAACCGAACATAGCCATTTCCACTCTGTGATCGGTTCAGCAGCACCAGAGTACCCAGTCCATTTCATAAAAACACAGCACCACCATTATGGAGCCACTATCAGCTTGCACAGTGCCTTGACAACAACTTGGGTCTATGGCTGCGTGGAGTCTGCGCCACATTCGAACTCTACCATCAGCTCTTACCAACTGAAATCGGGACTCATCTGACCAGGCCACCGTTTCCCAGTCTTCTAGGGTCCTACCGAAATGGTCACGAGCGCAGCAGAGGCGCTGCATTCGATGTCATGCTGTTAGCAATGGCAGTCGCGTCGGTCGTCTGCTGCCATAACCAATAAACGTCAAATTTCGCCGCACTGACCTAACGGATACGTTCGTCGCACGTCCAGTATTGATTTCTGCGGTTATTTCACGCAGTGTTGCTTCTCTGTTAGCACTGACAACTCTACGCAAACGGCGCTGCTCTCGGTCGTCAAACGGAGGCCATCGGCCACTGCGTTGTCCGTGGTGAGATGTAATGATTGAAATTTGGTATTCTCGGCACACTCTTGACACTGTGGATCGCCGAATATTGAATTTCCTAACGATTTCCGAAAATGAATATCTCATGCGTCTAGCTCGAACTATCATCCGCGTTCAAATCCTGTTTATTCCCGTTGTGCGGCAATAATCACATCGCATACTTTTTCACTCGAATAAACTGTGTGCAAATGACAGCTCCGTCAATGCACTCCCTTTTATAACTTATGCACGCGGTGCTACCGCTATCTGTATATGTACATATCGCGAGCCCATTACTTTACCTCAGTGTAATAAAAAATACAATTCGCTAAACCCCGAAAGCACACCCATACTGGAAGGGATAAACACTAGGGAAAATAAAGTTCTTTCTTTGTCTAGTTTATTGTTTGCATTGCTTTCGTGACATAATGCAAAGGTTCCATGGAAATTGATACTTTTTCATATAACACCAGATATCTGAGAGCGAGAAATGATTTACGTTTTAGACGACCTAGACAAAGAAAACGCTAAGCCCTTTTCCAAAATTAGAACATAAATTGATGAAAACTGTCAATGCATAACATTTTTTAATACTGAAAATTCAGTTCTTTTGAAGCAGGAAATACGGTTGTTATTAACATTATTTGGTACTGGCGAAAAAACAATGTTGACAAGATAAATAAAATACGACTTCTAAATATTGTTTATTTTTTTCAATGCGTATACTTTCTCTACAATATAAATGTCGATGTCTGAAATGGCCGGCCGAGGTGGCCGAGCGGTTCAAGGCGCAGGTTGACGACGAGTAATGCCATTGCCTCACCAAATTTCCAGTCGAGGCAGTTCCCAATCGTTAGATGGTTATATTTATTCAGCAGGACTCCACACGTCATTTCACGCGAAACTATGGCAGTATAATTTTGTAGATATAGTTTTTTTTATTTACACTGCGCAACGCAGTTAAGGGAAACTTTTTCGAACCCCATAATTGTCTCCCACTCCGACGCAGAAGTTTGTCATTTGGCTAGAAGGTGGTGCCTGCAGCCTCCTCCTGTAATATGGCGAAAGCGTGGCGTCCTCCGACGTCAACCTCCGAATCGGCAAGGCTTGAAAAGCAAGGTGTCGGCACAGGTGAAAAAACGTCGAGAGCTCACAGCTTCATGTCACGTCTAACGTCGGTTAATGATCTCACATTGGCACCAAATTTTTTCACAATTCTCCTCAACGTCACTGTGGAAGTGGCGCACGATACGAAGGTTGTCACATCCCCTCTTACACACGTTTCACCCCTTCGTTTGACGCATCGCACCACCCTGCGTTGACATCACGCGGGTTTCTTATGGGTGGCGGAGCATTTCACACACTCTGCCTCTCAGAATCGAGACACGGAAACGCCACACTGTCATAGTACTTGCAGTGGATCCTGATGCAGTTTGGAATTCCTGTGTGATGGTATGGATAGATGTCTGCCTATTACACATTACGACCTTCTTCAACTGTCGGCGGCCTCTGTCAGTCTACAGTCGAGGTCGGCCTGTACGCTTTTGTGCTGTACGTGTCCCTTCACGTTATCACTTCACTATCACATCTGAAACAGTGGACCTAGGGATGTTTAGGAGTGTGGAAACCTCGCGTACAGACATATGACACAAGTGACATCCATTCACTTGACCACTTCTAAGTCCGTGAGTTCCGCGGAGCGCCCCATTCTCACGATGCCTAATGACTACTCAGGTCACTGATATGGAGTACCTGGCAGTAGATGGCTGCACAATGCACCTAATATGAGAAATGTATGTTGTTGCGGGTGTCCGGATACTTTTGATGACAAGTGTATTTGTTCTTGAAGTAAGGTGTGTGTGTGTGTGTGTGTGTGTGTGTGTGTGTGTGTGTGTGTGTGTGTGAGTGAGTGAGTGAGAGAGAGAGAGAGAGAGAGAGAGAGAGAGACAAACTTTGCACATACTTTTCTTCAAAATATTCTGGACATTGTCTTTAAAACTTGATTTAGAGATGTTGCTTCATTGCGATTTGTGACATCTTTTACACACCATCCCGAACGTCCACTACTCAACACTGTCTGCTCGTAAGTGACTGCTCGAACGTTCATCTGTTTTTACAGTTGTTAGTCCAAGCCGCCACAGCAGATGCTGTGCTGATGTGAGCGGCTCTGAGAGCAGCGAGTAGGTGCACCGGACAGTGGTAATCCGGGCTGTTTGTGATGGCCTGCGGGCTCGTCCCGTTTAGTGCACGTCGCCGCGTCCTGCTGCTCTCCAGCAAACACGGGCGGACGTTCCCTATGGACAGGTTTCTCTTCCTCTGGGGATAACACTCTCACGGCGTCGCCTGCTTTCCCTGAGCACCGCTGAGCCTGCGTGCGCACAACGATTTAAACTCTAATTACCAGACGCCAATGCGTACACCGCCGATGTTTCCGACAGGAAACAGCGATCGTGTGAGACCCAACTAGCTTTATTTGTTCGTGAGACCCAGAAAATATTAGATACAGGCTCCCAGGTAGATGCCATTTTCCGTGACTTCCGGAAGGCGTTCGATACAGTTCCGCACTGTCGCCTCATAACGCAAGAGCTTACGGAATATCAGACCAGCTGTGTGGCTGGATTGAAGAGTTTTTAGCAAACAGAACACAGCATGTTGTTCTCAATGGAGAGACGTCTACAGACGTTAAAGTAACTTCTGGCGTGCCACAGGGGAGTGTTATGGCACCATTGCTTTTCACAATATATATAAATGACCTAGTAGATAGTGTCGGAAGTTCCATGCGGCTTTTCGCGGATGATGCTGTAGTATACAGAGAAGTTGCAGCATTAGAAAAAATTGCAGCGAAATGCAGGAAGATCTGCAGCGTACAGGCACTTGGTGCAGGGAGTGGCAACTGACCCTTAACATAGACAAATGTAATGTATTGCGAATACATAGAAAGAAGGATCCATTATTGTATGGTTATATGATAGCGGAACAAACGCTGGTAGCAGTCAGTTCTGCAAAATATCTGGGAGTATGCGTGCGGAACGATTTGAAGTGGAATGATCATATAAAATTAATTGTTGGTAAGGCGGGTACCAGGTTCAAATTCATTGAGAGAGTCCTTAGAAAATGTAGTCCATCAACAAAGGAGGTGGCTTACAAAACACTCGTTCGACCTATACTTGAGTATTGCTCATCAGTGTGGGATCCGTACCAGGTCGGGTTGTCGGAGGAGATAGAGAAGATCCAAAGAAGAGCGGCGCGTTTCGTCACAGGGTTATTTAGTAAGCGTAATAGCGTTACGGAGATGTTTAGCAAACTCAAGTGGCAGACTCTGCAAGAGAGGCGCTCAGCATCGCGGTGTAGCTTGCTGTCCAGGTTTCGAGAGGGTGCGTTTCTGGATGAGGTATCGAACGTATTGCTTCCCCCTACTTATACCTCCCGAGGAGATCACGAATGTAGAATTAGAGAGATTCGAGCGCGCACGGAGGCTTTCCGGCAGTCATTCTTCCCGCGAACCATACGCGACCGGAACAGGAAAGGGAGGTGACGACAGTGGCACGTAAAGTGCCCTCCGCCACACACCGTTGGATGGCTTGCGGAGTATAAATGTAGAAGTAGATCTAGATATTGCTCATAAATAACTGTCGCAGACTTTCATGTAAGTTACGGGCCAAAGACGTCAGCTTGCCCAGAAAAATACGGTATTACCATATTTTGTCCTAGTCGGAAAACATCAACTTGAAATTCCAACAATACAATATAAAAGGACTGCATTTACTGGACGATGGGAAAATATATGGGCAAAGAAATGCAGGATACATTGATAAAACGAGAGAAGAGACTGTAGATTACGAAGATATACAGTAAAATAAAGCAGATATTCTGGCAATGGGTTACTCGTGACTTCCAGTGTGACCCTCGCTAATTTCGCTCTTTGTATTTGCTGCGAACTTCGCAACATGCAAGGCATTCAAAAGAAAGAAGGAAGGAATCTTCAGGAACTGACCATATGCTCTGACTGGAGAAGGTAGATGAAGGACGAGGAAAGAACTGGCCACGTACTTCTCAAAGGAACCATCCCAGTATTTAGCCTACAAGGCACTCAGCGTAGCTTTCGAAAGCCCGTAAGTTTATTCACATCACCTCTATGTAGTACCGGTGTTTCACGTTATCCTTGGATCTTCCCGCTGTCGGTAGTAGCCTGTTCAACTCCTTCCAGTCCTTCACTGACTTGAAAGAGGGGGGGGTAGCTTTGCCGATGGCTAATGTCCATCCGTGGACGTGACGTGACCCACCAACCACTCTGAGGTATCTACGCCGAGTCGCCGTTGAGGAGTGGGACAATCTAGAGCAGCCGTGCCTTGATGAACTTGTGGATAGAATGCAACGACGAATACAGGCTTGCTTCAATGCAAGAGGACGTGCTACTGGGTATTCGAGGTACCGTTGTGTACAGCAATCTGGACCACCACCTCTGAAGGTCTCGCTGTATGCAATGTGTGGTTTTCATGAGCAATAAAAAGGACGGAAATGATGTTTATGTTAATCTCTATTCCAATTTTCCGTACAGGTTTCGGAACTCTTAGGAAAGTGATGTAAAACGTTTTTTGGTGTGTGTATATATAAAGCTGAACGTTATCCGTAATACGAGGGTGATGCGATAAGGCTGGTAAATTTCCGTGAAAGAATGGAACATTTTTGTTGCGCCTTAATAGTTGGTAGAAATTTCTGAGACTGTAGGCACCTCAAGTGAGCGAGTGCACAATATCCAGCAAGGAGAATTGGCTACGAATAAGCTGCATGCGACGTGGGTATCGCGATTCCTCGCATTTCACCAAAAGTGCATTAGGCACAACATTTCAACACAATGTCTGGCTATGTTTAATTGCAAAACTTCTGCGCCGATTTGTGGCTGTCGATGAAACCTGGATCCATCATTCCACATCAGAGTCAAAACTGCAGTCGAAACAATGGACAAAGGCTGGTGAAAATGCACCGAAGAAGCCAAAGACCATTTTGACAGCTGGTAAGGGGACGGCCACTGTTTTTTTTTTTTTTGTGGAGATTCCCAAGGAATAATACTAATAGATTACTTGGAAAAGGCAGAACCATAACTGGATCCTATTACGCTTCATTGCTGGATCGTCTGCAATTCGCGTCGGCTGAGAAAAGACCAGTTTTGGCAGGCAAAAACTGCTCTCTCACCAGGTCACTGCACCATCCCACACATTAGCGATAACAATCGCGAAAGTGCATGAACTGGGCTTTGAATTGGTTCCTCATAAACTCTCTTCACCAGACTTAACCTCAAATGACTCCTTCCTGTTCCCTAACCCGAAAACTTGGATAATGGGAAGAAATTTTCATCAAATGAGGGAGTGGTAGTTGCAGTCAATGCGGAGTACGACAGAACGTATTTTTCCAATCGAATGAAAAACCTGGAGGATCACTGGACCAGTGTATATCGGTCAAAGGGGACTATGTCGAGAAGTAATTGAGTTGTTTACGAAACAAACTTTTTCTCGCGCACTTATCAAACCACTCTCGTACACAGCAGTTTGGGTAGGTTTATTGATGAAGAAATGACCGATATGCACCTCTGGATACCCTGAATGCTATGGAGAACGGCACAATGACACTATACTGAGCTGTTCCCTCAGCTACGGCGAACACATCACAATACTTTTGCATTACCTTTTGTTTTGTGTTGTAAGTTCTGGTGGTTACTTATTACAGGCTTTTCCACTGCCTCGAAGGTACTTGCATAGTGAATAAACCATAATTACATAATTATGTAACGAGTTATCCGCGACTTTGGGTTCCTTATGCCAAAGTATCTCCAAAACTGAAATTTTTTGGATGTAGCTCTGGTTCACCCCGTATTTCTATTCCAACAAAAAAAATTAGACATGGGTCTATAAGCGCCTTACATTGCCACACAATCGCGTCTTACAGTATTTACCGCCCTTTCTGTGCACCGTTGCACCAGTAAATGATGTATGAGCGTGAACGAAGGCCTGAGAAGCTGCGCGACCTAGGAAGTGGAGCAGTGGGTGGTGCGGACACGGAACGGGAGGGGCGGACGACACAGACCGTGACGCCGCGCCGTCTGCTGCCACAGCGCGGCACACTAGCAAGGAGATGTTCCCAGAGATTCGATCGACTTCCTGAAACTATCTATATGGTGATTTACATTAATATCGCAAGACATTCACCGTGGTGGGTCCTCGTTTGCGAGTGGTGGTGATGATGATGATGATGATGAAGTCCCATACTTCTTGAGAGAGTGAAGGGGAACGATCCGAGAGACCCGCACCGTCGTACTAGACAAGGTCCTAGTGGAGGTTGTTTGCCATTGCCTTCCTCCGACCGTAATGGGGATGAATGCTGATGATGAAGACGACACAACAACACCCAGTCATCTCGAGGCAGGTGAAAATCCATGACCCCGCCGGGAAACGAACCCGGGACCCAGTGCTTGGAAAGCGAGAACGCTACCGCGAGACCACGAGCTGCGGACACTTTGCGAGTAACTGAAGGAAAAAAAAATAAATCGAAATTTTATGTGGCTCTCAACACTGTTAAAAAAGTTTCGTTACATAGTCTGTTTGCGTGGTATAATGGATCATTCAGAAGGATGTAGGTTGCAGTAGGTTCTGGGAGATGAAGAAACTTGCACAGGATAGAGTAGCATGGAGAGCTGCATCAAACCAGTCTCAGGACTGAAGACCACAACAACAACAACAACAACAACAACCTACACATGCAGAAGGTTGTGGGATTCTTTCTATTTTTAAATCTTTATCGCCATTACTTCGATCATCATTTTTAGTCAATTCATTGGTTTCAATGTAATTTTTTATTTATATTCCACTGTCTCGTAATTTAATCATAATATCAACTTCTTCATTTGACTCAATTTTCTTCTCTCATTTTTCTCCACTTGAAATCTATGTTCATGTGTATTTAATTAATTTTATTTATTAATTTCTATTTAATTTCATTTGTTTTATCACACTGTTTTTCGTCCATATTATTGAGATCATTATATCTATTTCTCATTTTGCTTGAATTTCATTTCCCTTATGAACTCGTCTTTCATTTAAATTTTCCATCTGCGTTATTTTGCCCATAGTGCAATAGGTTATGTTCTAAATGTCTAAGGACGATTACAGTGCAAAAAAATAAAATAAAAAATTACAGAGCCGGTAGCAAAAATACGTTTTTCACACCACTGAACACAGACACAAATACATTATTTCGTCTTTGTTTTTTAACTGATAAAACGGAATTTTGAAATAACTGAATATTATACTACATAAATATAATTAAATTCATACTCACAAAAATTCCACTTGTAAAAAGAATAATATAAAGGAAAATTAAACAAATGAAATACTTCATACGGTGATTAATATGATGTGACAAAGGACTAGAAATAAAAAAAATACATTGAAAGCAAGTAGTTGAATAAAATAATTATCGAAGTAATTTGGATACAGATCTAAAAATAAAAAGAATCAGTGCACCTAACGAGATTCGAACCCACAACCTTCTGCATGTGTAACTGTCATCAGTTATACGACGCAACCAGAATATGTAACTCAACTTTTTTTTAACGGTATTGAGTGTCACACAAAATTTTTAATTTTTTTCGTCAATTACTCGCACACGAGCGCCCACCTAGGTGAATGGCTACAGTGTGTGATACCTGGAATCTTAACCTAAATCACAATATTGATAACTTCAAAAAAATTGATCGCACCACTGGGAACCTCTCCTTATAAGCACACCGCGCACGAATCATAACATCACGCCAACGCCGAGTGACACCGCCATAAGTCTCGATAAGGGCCTCCATTTGCTGAAGACGGCAGTCCACAAATGAGTCTAGATATCCAGCTGGAGCCACTCATTTAAGATTGCTACGTTCATCCGCTGTTCCACATAGTTTCAGGCATTCTCTGTGGGATTAAGATCGGGTGATTTAGAGGGCCAGCCGAATTCTGATAGTGTGTCTGAGCGTTCGTCAAACCAGGAACATACAAAGTGGGTTTCAATTCCGTCAGGAATGCGGTTATGAAAAATAAAAGTTATCGATTACGTTCACAAAATCGCAGTATTTATTCAAAATAGTATTCCCTTGAATAAAAAAACTGAAATCGTTTTAAAAGAACTTTGAGACAGTCACTGTAGTCCTTTTTCTGAAACTGCATTTGGTACTGTAGTAACATTTTCTTGGGTGCCATTTCATTAACAACTTCAATTTAGGGAACCATAAGAAGTCGGATGGGGCCAAACCCGCCGAACACGCAGGGTGATCCAGGACAGTGATCCGTTTGCTGGCCGCTTTGTGGGCTGGGGCATCGTCGAGAAGAAAAGATCATGAACCTGCATCTCGGTATTTGGTTCTAACTGACGAATTCTCGCCCACAAACTACTGTATCGCCCGCTATTTACCCAGGCTACTCGTTGCTCTTTGGCGGGTTCTTACTTGGCTACCACTGGCGCCAGCATTTGTAACATCTTTTCCCTTCCGTGCTGCATGCCTATCCTCTTGCTCTTCTTTTTCCCCTCCCTTGGGGAAAATGCCTGGGAAGTTTTTGGAAATGTGTTCTGCATTTTCAGTAACAGATATCAGAGAACAGTCTATACATTGTATTTCATTCCTTTTTTTCTTTAGTCGTTCCCCTTCTCCTATCCTCCCCCCGCTTCAGCGTTTGAGATTCCTCTTCAACTTCCTCCCTGTGCGCTCCTGAAGGCCGGCCCACGTGTCTGACGCGTAACAGGTGACTGGGTAACGCGTAATTCCCAGCCCCGGGTCGACAGGTAGGGTTCGCACGTACCCCCTGGTACAGGCCAGGCCCAGGGAGGGGTGAATGCCTGAGCTGCTACCTTCCCACATTGCCGATTGGTCCCTCTGTCCGGTGTTCGGGAGGTACGAATAGTCACCTACGGCGGGTGTGCCCTCCTCTCACGGGATACGGCAAGTCGAAAAACAGAGGGAGAGGCAGGGTATTATATACGTGCCTATGATAAGCCATTCCTTCAAAAATATTTCTCTCTTTCAGACCTTCTATGTGTTACCACAGATAACGTGTCACTGATCTCACTTGTACTAAGATTGCAGTACATGCGAGGTGCCTATTTGCTTCCGCGTCCTGAGTGGAATGCATAAGTTCTAATAAATGTTCACCAACCTGCAGGCTTCTACAGTTGTCGTCCCCTGCGCAGAGAACCGCACGTAAGTCGTGAATCCGGTATCTTGAGGCTGTAAGAAACTCTTAGCGAGAAACTTATTTTAGAAATAATTAAATTTCCAATTATTTTGTTTATACGGGATGCCACTCGCTTTTCATTAGCATAAGACGAGAAACTACACAATTACATTCCACTTTACAGTCACAAATAATTTCTATTATTCAACAAATTAATGAACTACGTAGTTCCATTATTACAGCTCTCACATTTATAAACTAGACAATGCAAGTTAAGTCTTAACTGATACTGCGGCAGACAATATATCCACCCTCCGACACTGCCGAACCAATTATGATTTTACAGCAGAACCATTCGCCCGCCATCAAAGTCAGGCGCCGTGCGAAGTACTCCGAAAAGCTGCTTCTGCCTTTGTTTATAATTTTGCTAGTTATTAATATTTGTGGGATAATGGGATTATAGCACGCTATTGAGAGATTCTTTAATTTGAAATGTAAGTAAATACGTAGTTTAGTTTGTCTAACATTAATAACAGAGGATTATCAAATAGCGCGCAAGTTCCGAATGCAGCAGCCAATCGCGGAGAAGGACCATAATTTAGGCGGTCTTTTCCACGATACCCGCACCGAGTAAACCATCTGTCATCGGTATCTGACCCCACATTGCGTCATATTTTCAGTGCTGCCTTCTCCAGTGCTCTAAAAAAAGAACTTCTTGTATCTGAATATGATAACTGCCAAGCCAGAAATATTACAGGAGGCCCCAAGTTGGAAAGCGCGCGAACACGCCATTGGAGATGCTGGCAATCATGGAGGATTTTCTCGCAATGAGCCAATCATTTTCACAGTCAACGTCTGCTACACGTAAACGGAATGAGGCTAACGATTCAAAGACCCTCCTAGCTGCACCACGGTTTCTCGTAGTTTCACATACTGAAGACAGTCAGTACTTCGCTACAGTAAATCCGTTTGCTTTCCAGAAAAGTTTTGATGAAATTGCCGGCCCTGTGAAATCCTGCTCTCCTTTATGCAATGGCACTTTGCTTTTGGAGACTACTTCTGATTCTCAAGCACAACTGCTTGCAGCTTCGGTCCTCCACAGCTATCCTCTTTGTGTTGAGGACCATCGGACGCTTAATTAGTCCCGTGGTGCTATTTACACTTGGCTGCTTGACGGTCTGACCAAGGCAGAAATACAAACGCACCTGATGAGGGTGTCATTGCAGTCCATCAGATGATGAAAAAGGTAGATGAATCTTCAGTGCCTACCTGCACTTCTTTCCCAACGTTTGGTCGAGTAGTGCTTCCGTCAAAGATCAAAGTAGGGTATGAAGCTACACAGTCCGACCGTACATTCCGAACCCGAATCGCTGCTACCAGTGTAATCGTTGCAACCACACTCTAATGTCCTGTCGACACCTGGCTAAGTGTGTAACCTGTGACAGGGATGCTTACGACGGCGACTGTCCGCCTCCTTCTCTTCGCTGTAACAATTGCAATAGCGATCATGCCGCCTCCTCCAGAGATTGTCTCTTGTATTTCGATGAGCGGGACCTCCTGGAGATCCGGTAGAAGGAAAAGGTGACCTACATGGTGGCTCGCAAGTTGATGGGTAGTCGGAAACCCTACGTCCTACCATCCAGCACTTACAGTAGTGTTCTTTCTACATCTCGCTCCACGAAGGACATGGCCACGCAGACATGCGACCTCAGATTCAGCACCGCGGTTGTAAAATCGCCCAGTGACACGATAGCATCCCCATCTGCGGAACAAGGCACCACACTTTCGCCTCAAGAGGCGAAGTCATCTGCTATACAACCAGCATGCTGCAAGGGAAAGAAGGAATACTCCCACGAAGACTTCCAAAGTCCCTCCAGTCAACAAACATCTGCATCTTCCTCTGCCAACTGGCGAGCTCCAAGATTCCAAGAAATCGAACAAAGACAGTCTTCTCCCTCATCAACTTGGAGATCCTCTTCGACGGTGTCGCCATGTGATACCCTCGCCGGCCGACCAATGAGTCGCCGGTGCGCACCGCCAACCGTTTTTCCGCCCTGGACTCCGCAGACTGACAAGGAGAATGCAGACGCCTCTTACATCTCGTGGAGCAGAATCCTCCAGCCTGAGCATCCTGTGGCAGTGAGTCTTCGACGGCTTGCACTTGGCAGCCGCCGAAGTGACACCCCTTCATTTTTTCCGTCCTCTCTTTTCTCGTCACGACTCTCCTACAATGGAACGTTTTCAGCCTTCGATCCAACAAAGAGAACTTACGGCTGCTCTTGGAATCGCAGCGTCCATTTGTTCTCTGCCTCCAGGATACAAAATTGCGTCCACACGACCGCTCCGAGCTTTCGTATTTCTTCCTGATCCACTTTGACCCCTCACCCCCAAGAGGACGGTTTCCATCTTATGGGAGAGTCATGTTGCTCATCTGGGATGATGTTCATAGTCAACCCATCTCCCTGACTACCCAGCTTCAAGCTGTCGCGGTCCGCATTTTCGTTCCTCACTTGACCTTTTCCCTTTGTACTATTCCCATTCCTCCGTCATTTGGTGTCACCAGGGCAGACTTCCTCCAGGTTAATGGGCAACTCCCTCGCCCTTTCTGTTGCTCGGTGACTTTAATACACACCATCCACTTTGGGTCTACCCCGGAACCTATCCGAGAGGTGCCCTCTTGGCTGACCTTATCAACCAACTTAATCTCATCTCCTGTAACACGAGAGCACCCATGTTCCTTTCAGAATCCACGCGCATCTATTCCCATTTGGACATTTCCTTCTGCACCGTCCAGCTTGCCCATTGTCTCGAGTGGTCCGTTCTCCCCGACACGTAGTCAAGCGATCATTTCCCGTGTGCTATACGTTTGCTGACTCTTACTCCACCTACGTGCACACCCAAATGGCAGCTTTCTAACGCCAACTGGAGGCTTTACTCCTCCCTTACAACCTCCGACAAACATTTCCCCAGTTGTGATGACCACGTACAATATCTTACAAACGTTATCCTTACCGCCGCAGAACGTTCCATTCCTCTTTACTGCGGCGTGTCCCGGTCCCTTGGTGGACTGAAGTGTGCCGCGACGCAATTCGCGCGCGCGGTGACGTGCTCTCCGCGTTTTTAACCGTGATCTTACAATGGTAAACTGCATTCGTTACGAGCAGCTGCGTGCACAGTGTCGTCGCGATCTTCGGGACAGCAAAAAAGCTACCTGGATTTCCTTCACTCCCTCTTCCGTCGTGTGGGCTAATCTCCAGCACCTCCCTGGGACCAAGGTCCATTCCCCAGTTTCCGGCCTGACAGTAGCCGATGATGTCATAGTGCCCTATTGCTGTCTCCAACACCTTGCGCCGCTTTTTTTGCGGAGTTATCAAGCTCCATCCACTATCACCCTGCCTTCCTCTGCCGGAAACGAGTGGAGGAGGCTCGCGTGATACCCTTCTCTTCTCAAAATCGTGGGTGCTACAATTCCGATTTCACGATGAGGGAGCTACATCATGCTCTCACTTCACCCCAATCCTCCGCCCCAGGGCCGGACAATGTTCACCTTCAAATTTCGCAGTACCTTTCTCTTGTGGGCAGGCACTTTGTATGTAAAACTGCAACTGGGCAAAGGGCCCGTTTCCCAGACGCTGGCGTGAAGTCACTGTCATACATGTACCTAAGACAGTAAGGACAAACACCTTCCGTCTAGTTATCGCCCCATTTCTCTCACTAGCTGTGTTCGCAAGGTGATGAAACGTATGATTCATGCCCGGCTGGTGTGGTGGTTCGAATCTCGCAGTTTCCTGATCACTGCACAATGTAGATTTCGAGCGCGCTGTTTTGCAGTTGACCATCTCGTCACTTTGCCAAAACATATCGTGAATGGTTTTCTGCGGAAACACCAGACTGTGGCTATATTCTTCGATTTGGAGAAAGCCTACAACATCTGGCGGAGGACTGATATCCTCTGTATTCTCTACACGTGGGACTTCCGTGGCCGCATGCCCCACTTCCTTCAGGAATTTTTAAACGACCGAGTTTTCAAGGTACGTGTGGGTTTTGTCTTGTCGGACACCTTTGTCCAGGAAAATAGTGCGCCTCAGGGTTCCGTCCTGAGCGTCCTCCTCTTTGCTGTCGCCATTAACGGGTGGCCTGTTTTCCGCTGGGCTTCTCCGGCTCCCTTTTCGTTGACGATTTTGCCGTCTATTGCAGTTCTCCACGGAATTCTCTCCTTGAACGGCGTCTTCAGCGATGTCTCGGTCGTCTTTACTACTGGGCTCTGGCTTTCGTTTTCCCACTGACGAAACCGTTTGCTGGATTTCTGGCGGCGCAATTTCTTCCGCCGTCTTTACATCTTGGGCTTGCTGCTCTTCCGTTCGTTGAAACTACGTAATTCCTGGGTTCATGCTCGATAGGAAACTTTCTTGGTCCTCCTATGTGCCTCACCTGGCCGCCCGCTGTACGCGGTCCCTCGATGTCCTACGTGTCCTAAGCGATACTTCCTGGGGAGCGGATCGGAGCACCCTCCTCCGTTTGTACCGGTCCTTTGTCTGTTCAAAACTATACATTTTCTTTTTATGCATTGCACGTCGGTCCCTCTTACGCCGTCTCAATACTATACACCATCGTGGCATCCGTTTGGCCATTGGCGCCTTTTACACTAGCCCGGCTGAGAGTCTGTATGCAGGAGGTGCCAAACTTACGCTGTCATACCGCCGTGACTCTCTCCTCAGCAGATACGCATGCCATATGTGTGTGTGCCTAGTCACCCATCCTATACCTCCTTCGAGGACGCCTTTGTTCGCCAGTTTGGGGCGCGTCCCTCTTCTCTGTTACCTCCTGGAGTTCGTTTTCAGCTGTTGCTCCGACAGCTTAATTTCAAGCTACCTGTAACTTTCCCGATGGGTGTCAACCATTCACCACTTTGGCTTCGTGCGGCGGCACGTGTTCACCTTAGCCTTGGCCTTCATTCGCTTCCGTGTGTTTCACGTCCTTCGCACGAAACTCCGCGATAGTAACTTTGTGTACACTGATGGCTCTCGGACTGACCGTGCTGTCGGGTGTGCCTCCGTCATTGCCAACGACGTTTCTGGGTATCGGCTTCCGGAACACTGCTCAGTATTTACAGCCCTGTATCAGGCCACGCAGTGCAGCCGGCGACACAGGCTTTCCAATTGAGTCATCTGCTCCTATTCTCTCAGTGCTCTTCAGAATCTCTGTGTGCTGTACACCGTCCATCCGGTAGTGCAACAGGTGCGGGAAAGCTGTCACTTGCACACTCTTGATGAAGCCACTGTGATGTTTATGTGGGTTCTTAGTCACGTCGGTCTGACAGGAAATGAAACCTCTGTCCTCATACCTAAGCCCGCTAGTTCTTCCATTGCTTCCGATGATCTCTGTGTTGCCATATGTCAGCAGATGGTGTCACTCTGACATCACCACTGGTCCTCCTTTCGTGGGAACAAGCTCCGGGTTATTGGGCCTCTCCCAGCGGCTTGGACGACCTCCTCTCGGCCCTCTCGCCGTGAGGTTGCGTATCGGACACTGTCTTTTTAACCATTGCCATTTGTTAAATGGTGCTCCCTTACTACTTTGCACTCACTGCGGTCAACCTTTGAGGTCCGCCATTTCCTGACGGAATGCTCTTTTTTTTTAACCACTTACGTTCTCGTTTGTGTTTGCCGTCTGAGTTATGGGCCTTTTTAGCGAACGACGCAGGCTGTCGACCGCGTTTTACTTTTTGTCCGTCGTAGCAATATGGCGAAGGCCATTTAATTTTTAAGTTCATGATCTCCGTTTTATAGACCTTTCTCCAAGACCCTGTTTACAGCTGTCTTTCCTTCCTCTTCGGAGCTACAGCGGCGGGTGTACGTAAGTTTAAACATTCATGCACTTGGCCCATTTTCTGTGTTTGCCAGTTGAATAACATTTACAGACTTTAACAGTGGCCACGGCTCGTGATCTGCTGAATAGCTACTATATTGTAGACTGACTGATTTATAAATCTACAGTATCTGTATGTGTTTCAATATTCAAAAGCTACTGTTAGCGGTTGGCTCTGCGACTGTAGTAACAACGTGACGTATTATTTTTACTATTTGGTATTAGATGTAGAATAAAGTAATATCTGACTTCTCTGTTCATGAACAGCATCTGTTTCTCGCTCCTGTAGCCACTAAAGGACCACACAGTGTGCACGGAAGTTATAACGCAAACGATCAAGGACGGCGAGATAAAATTTAGAATTAACGGTTTGTCCTTCTGGTACAAGTTCATTGTGAATGATTCCTTTAAACTGTTAGCATTACCTTCCCAAGATCCTTCCACAAGCGCACTTTCTATGGTTTTGGCTTCAGTGGGCTCAGTCGCATTGCACCCTGCCGCTTGTTAAGAGATTCGTATTGAAAGCAAGATGTGTCGTCACAGTGGGCTGCCTGTAACAGGTCTTTGCAATGTTGGACACTGCCACGTTTTTCAGCGCCCGAAAGTGCTTGCGGCATAAACCGGGCACAGACTTTCATTTTACGCAGACTCTTTTAAAATTCTGTGCACAATAGTTTTAGGTATTCCTGACAGCTCCTCGATGAGTCGTGCAGAAAACATCCATCTCATGCAATTATATCAGCGATTTCTTGCACCTTTTCGTCCGTGCCTGGCTTTGGTGCTATTGGCTCGTCCTTTCTTTTCTCCCTGCCGTCACGAAATAAGGCATACCACCGAAAAACAATCACTGCCATAAACAGATTTCATCATATCGAACGTTTCACTCGCTGATTTGCCTGACGTAACACAAAGCTTGATGTTGGCTCTATTCTCAAAAAATGCTTCAAATGGCTCTGAGCACTATGGGACTTAACTTCTAAGGTCATCACTCCCCTAGAACTTAGAACTACTTAAACCTAACTAACCTAAGGACATCACACACATCCATACCCGAGGCAGGATTCGAACCTGCGACCGCAGCGGCTGCGCGGTTCCAGACTGTAGCGCCTAGAACCGCTCGGCCACCTGGCCGGCGCTCTATTCTCCACCGCCGTTTTCCGACAAGTGCTAGACACGTTCAACACAGTAGTTGTCGAAGCTTCGAAGATTATACGCATTGAACCAAATGTGCTGGTCCAGGTAACTACAAAAAATTTATCGTGAACTGTTGTAAATTACAAACTATTATAAATTTTTATATTCACAAATAACACCACCACATAAACACGGACAAAAGTTAATCCAAGAACCACTCTGGAAAAGAGTGGGCGTCCAAATAAACATATTTTCTTGAAATGGCCATTTCTATTACCTGATTTCCTCCTATGATATTCAGAATAACTCTGCTAGCAAACGTACAGAAAACCTGCGTTGACGGTCCATCCGTGTCATAGTCTGGTAAAAAAGTGACTGGACGTGGGGCGAGCAACAAACAAGTCTCACACTGAAATCTTTCACCCGAGACACCGTTTGACACGTTTTATATAGAACATACTGTAAAAGTACTTCGTACATCATAACAGACCTAAACGACGACTTATTTGTTTCCACCTAGATAGAAACAGTGTCCAATTTTATTTATTTATATTATCAGGAATTTACCAATTTTGTTTCTTCACATGGAACTGTGTTGTGTTCTTGCCGCAGAACACTAATTCTCGGTGACAATTTCGGCGACGAAACTGTATCGTAGATCTGACAAGAAAACGCAATAAAAATCTTTCAAAACCGGAATTTTTCTGGTGTTCTTGCTGCTGGTTGAGCAGTGCAAATCCCGGAAGTTAGCTCTACTTTTTACGGGAATACGCTCACCAAGATAAGAAGTACTTTTCTCAACTGTGTAATGGCCTTTAAAAGATTTGAATGAAATACGGTAGAATGGTTCAAATGGCTCTGAGCACTATGGGACTCAACTTCTGAGGTCATTAGTCCCCTACAACTTAGAACTAGTTAAACCTAATTAACCTAAGGACATCACACACATCCAGGCCCGAGGCAGGATTCGAACCTGCGACCGTAGCGGTCTCGCGGTTCCAGACTGCAGCGCTTAGAACCGCACGGCCACTTCGGCCGGCGAAATACGGTAGACCCACTGTTTACGTCGATTAGGCTTGTTCTGATGTATACCGAAGCAAATTTATAGCATGTTCGTAACACACACACTCTGCGCAATTGTTATTAATTTTAAAGCTTTTTAGACATATCGTTGCTTTTCACCTGAGACTGTATTAATTCAGGAAAAATTTCAGCGAAATATAGAAAGAAAAGCAGAGCTGAGATCAAAAGACGACTATTTCACGTACATAAAGAGTCAATCATACAGGCGTAACTCTTCGAGAGATTTAAAAAAACCACACCCACTCGTAACGGGTACATTTTTGCTGGGCACATAGTCTTCCCCTAAACAAACACTCTTCCAACCACGGAGTTTACGATTCTCTCGGTGGTAAAGCAGTCACCTGGACTGGAAATCCCTTCCCATACGTAACAGCAAAGTAGCTCCAATTTGAGTGCATTTGACTAGGAAATTTCCAATACGACGTACAAAACAGCTATACCACTGTATCTGCCTAACATACGGCGACTATCCTAAAGCCAAAAAGCACAATTCCAATAAAGTTGATGTATTAGTTTCAGTAGTTAATAAGTTTAAGAAAACAAGTTGGTCACTATTTTTATGAGCCCACTGTGATTCTTGCTCATGCGAAAACAGATCACCCTCATCTTTAATGTGCCAAATTATCTAGTGTCAAAAAAACTCAGTACTCTCTAATAAAAGATATCTCAACTTTCATAGAAACACTGTCCTGAAGTTCGGGTCCTCCCCCGGGCATGGTGTTTGTATTGTCCATAGCGCACGTTAGTATAAGTTAGATTAAGCAGTGTGTAAGTTTAGGGATCGATGACCTAAGCAGTTTGGTTACATAAAATCTTACCACAAATTTACAGTCTTTTACTGTCCTGAACGACGAACGGTTCTAACAGTATGTTAATGAACCAATTCCTAATGCGTGTAATTTTAGCGCAGATGTTGACAGGTCATATTTGAGTTAATTAATTCATATAGTTCTCAGTTTCTGCTTATAATCAACAACATAATGAATAGTCATTCTTAACTGCTGTCGCAAAGTACATTCGTGAAGTTACAGAGAAATTACCCTTCGTGTAGTGCTTAGCATTACTCACCAGTGGTGCAAGGGGACGAATAGGGCAGTCGATACTCACCTGAAAATAGAAAATAATACATTATAGACGAACAGATTACATGAACTCTGAAATATCCTACTCAATGAACAAACGTGCTTTCGACGAACCGAGTCTGCAGCCTCACTGAATTACTGAACAGAGGCGATGTGTTTCGCACGCTTCCTATGCATATAACGGGCCTTTTACGAAGTTCGGCACAATGCCCTCTTACAAAAGCTAGCAGAGAACGACTCCCGCAACAAATTACGTGGCTTTATAAAAGCACAATAACGGAAAAAAGGAAGAATCAGGGTAAATGTCTGTGAGTCAGCTATCGAAATGGACCTATTTCGAAAAAAATTTATTTCTGTCAACGATCGCACAAACTTTTATTAGAAAGACCTGTTTCAATATTACAAGATTTTAAAATGACGAAGCAGCTTTCCTAATAACAACTACTAAACAAACTACGAAACAGAGCCGAAACCGTTGTTTGAAACGAAATTTTTTGCGACATAGGACGACAAAAATGACAGTAAGCTATTCTCAGTTTCATTTTATCCATTAGTAAGCCAACGCTTTTCAACTTATACACCATGAACATTTCATTTCAAGAACAGCTAAACTCAACGATAGAATTGTGCAGCATGCGGTCGGTAGCGCCTACCGGTGTTCAAACTTACCTTTCACTGAAAACAGAATAACTAAAGTAGCTAGAAAACTGGTGGAACGTTTCGGGATCACACCAAATCCAGCAATAATAAAAAACACGCCAACCACGCGAGAAAAGTATTTCAATGTCGACAATCTGACGGAACACCGATGGCCGTATATCACAAAACGGTTAAAAACGTCTGCATACCAAGTGAAGATACATTCTTATATACACAGCACGCACCAAGCCAGGGCAAGGAACAAGGACGAACCTTATTAATGTCGTAAGATCCCTAATACATCAAGTAGTCTATACAAACACTACACATGTCAGTCGAATTCTAGACTAAGGCGCCATTCTTTGGTTGACCTCGAATGGCAAAACATTGCGCATGGAAACCTTTGCTCAGAAAGAAAAACTGTTCAGCTGGAAACACTCCCCTAACCACCTAGGAAAACTATTCATGAAGTAACTATCGTGTTGTCAAGAGAAGAACGCTGCGCAACATTAACAGCAAAATATGCTCCTCAAACCCTTTCAGTTGACATTAATTGAAAAAAATAACTAATAACGAAAATTTTACAATTACATTTCCAAACTTTCAAGTGCTCCCAACCATTGCATTTAGCTAGAGCAGTAGAGAAATTTCAACCACAGGATACTAATGAATTCCTAACAATTCTAAGCAACGACTAATTAGTACATAAAACATACTGTAATGAATCCTACGCTTAGTGGTTTTTTTTATAGTTTGACCCCGAAATGAATTGCATGACTGATTCATTTCCACCAAACATGAAGAAATCTAAGAAGTACGACGAACAGATGAACAATGGAATCCCAAAATCAAAAATGTCCCAACAAAGGAAAGCACATTAATTTTTTTTATGGGTAAAATGATTTTTTTGCACACCGACACTGCTCTCCAACCCCGCTCCCCATTTACGTCCCAATGACGAGTGGTTTTTGAAGTGGAGAGACGAAGTCAAGACACTTAAGGAACTTCAAGGATACACCAGAACACACAAAGTCGCTGCGGAGGTTTCGTGTGGCAATACAGCTGTCCTCTTAACGACGAGTTGAGCACCCAAAAATAAATACATATAATGTGCAGTTACTTTCAAAATAACATAGCACAATCCAGTAGAAAATGCGCAAAAAGTTGAAACAGAAAGTGTTCATTTATGGCGACAATGGATCAAATTCTTAAGTCTCACACTGTAGTGCCCGCCGTTCATTGGTTCCGCGATTACTAATAATCCAAAGTTAATCTAACGACCGTTCTGTACGTGATCTCCTCTGTGCAAGAAGTACATCTGCTTATTATTTTACAAATGAGTCTAAGTCTAAAATCTGCTTTCTCAGCAACTAGACTAATGTGATGGTCTCATATTAAATCGCTTGCGATGGATACTCCTAGACACTAGATGGCTCGGTCATTTTGTAACTGAACACTCTGATATTTCGCATATTTACGCGCATTATACTGTCTTTGCTCTTGTTCAGAATTAGATGCCGTTCTTCATATCAAGTGCCCATCATCTACAGTAATTCCAGCATTTCCCAGTTATTCTCTTATGATGCGATATGTGCTCGTAAAACCGAGTCGTCCGAGAACATCCACCGAGATCTAACGGCGTTTTGTACCTGTCTATCGCCAAAGCTGCTGTCATAGGACACTTCTTTGCTGGTCGCCCGATGGTGTTTATGCGTCCGCTAATTTCTCTTCATTAAGAACGGGTTACGTCTTCAACTGGACGACAAGTTTTCCGTGCAGCTGCAAAGGTCATCAGTCCCTAAACTTACACACTACTTAACCTAAATTATCCTAAGGACAAACACACACACCCATGCCCGAGGGAGGACTCGAACCTTCGCTGGGACCAGCCGCGCGCAGTTGCATACCTGAATTCAATTAGCACGAATGTTGATTACTAAGCAGCAGTGCGGAACTGTATCGGAAGTTAAGAAATATGGAATTAAGTTGGGATCCATTCCTTACAAACTTCAGACTTCAGGATCTAATATCAGCACGAAATGAGAATGACATTGTTTTGCGGAATTCTTGTACGAGAGTTTTCAGTGAAGTCCTCATACGTAAGCATAAACATGGTTCATGCTTCCGTAACAACATACTTAATACATGTAGTTTTGAAGCGACGTTTGATACGAACTTCAGATTTCACGTGGGCAGAGATTGAAAGCTTTCGATTTACAGTCATACCATAAGCTATCTAATTACGCGTCACTGTTAACGAAAGCGAAAAAGGCTACTAAATGAGTGGCAGCGGTGGGGTATGGAAATCAGGCAGGTGGCGATCAACGCTTGGGAGTTAATCCATGCGTCATCAAGGGAGGGTGTGCGTGATGGGGAGGACTCGGCAGAAAGCTGGGGGGAGAACTACTCCATATTCAGTGACAGGCGGAGACTCTGAACAATACTACCAACTTTTTGTCCCGGTTCATTCCATCAGACGCACAAATAAAAGGGACTCGCGCAGCCCAGCACACGCATTAACGTATGTCGCGAGGCGACGACGAGTTGGAAGAGTCAGTAATGACTTGGAAAGAAGCCAGATAAAGGACGAGCCATAATTACGAGTGCTTGCGGCTTTTTCTGAACGGAAAGGCATTCTAAAACCATCTTTTTAAGAGTGTGAATGCAGCATACATTTCATTCGTAAAGGCATCTCAGGAACTTGTATGTTTGTAGACGTGTGTATACTCAGTAACAGCCTAGGTATGCCTTTTCATCTAATTCCTGGTGATTACAATTTTCTACAGCTGTATAGTACTTCATAGTCTCGGTATAGAAAGCACAATACTGTGAATGTTCTGAGACCTTTTTTTTGCCAGTCTGTTTTCGATTTAGAGGACTGTCATTGTTGTACCAAGGATCGATTGGAGTCCCCAGCAATATAACAGAAGCAGTAGCAGCCGGCAAAAGGAATAAAAGAGTAATCAGCGTCTAGTAGCTTAGATATACCGGCACCGGCACCGAGCACACCATGCACTAGTCAATGGACCATCAAATGCGATTCTCTTATGCTTCAAATGGCTCTGAGCACTATGGGACTTAACTACTGTGGTCATCAGTCCCCTAGAACTTAGAACTACTTAAACCTAACTAACCTAAGGACATCACACACATCCATGCCCGAGGCAGGATTCGAACCTGCGACCGTAGCAGTCGCGCGGTTCCGGACTGCGCGCCTAGAACCGCTAGACCACCGCGGCCGGCTGCGATTCTCTTAAATTCGTGATTTGTACAGGTATAATCATTAATATTGTATAGAGATTATAGAGTTATTCATCAAAGCAAATAACAGTAATTCATACACCAATCGACTTACAGACCCACTCAATTCGACTATGAAATCCCTGACATTCTGATGACATCACCCACGACTGATGTGCAGATGTGAATAAACAATGGGCTGCACCACCTAATGCTGCCACAAAAGTGTTCGAAGAATTTTTATCCTAAGCATAAATTTAAATGCCAACGTAAATTCTGACAATGTCTCCCGCAGCAGAAGGTGACAGGAAATGACCCTACATCACACCCATATTTTCTAAACTAGTATGTCACCAGGAGAGTAAACATTGGCTGTGAAGGCCTGTACTATATAAACGCTATGTCTGTCTGCTATGGACCGTTTAACAACTCATCGCAGCTATCGATCACATTTAGGACATTCGATACACATAACTGCTTTGACAGCGCTCCTTTGATTCCTTCACTCATCAGGTGCCGCCCTTTTCGAGTACACGTCAACCTCGCATAGCGCTCCGCAAATACGTCGCCTTCCACCGTAAGGATGGTTAGGATGTAACATCCTATCGCAGGCAAGAGACGGAGCGTCAGCCAAAACAAAGTACAGAGAAATGAAGTGGTACATGACCTGCTGGAAGATATCGTTCCCCAATTTGCTTGAAACTATTTAAGGAAACCACGCAGAATGTCGTTGGCGGGATGGGGATCTGAACCCTGTTCCTCGACTGGAAGTGACCAGTATTTTAACCAATGGACCGTAACCATACTTTAACAGTTCCCCCAATGCACGGCAGAATCCTTGGGAAAAGACGCATGGTGCAGTTTCCTAATGCATCGAAAATATTCCGTAGAATCCAGAGCCCTCTTGGGCAGCCCCTCTGTTGGATATCTTGGCGTGTGGGACGTTGCTCCAGCCGAGGCAGCTCGATGAGGACGGACGTAATTGCCCACAGACAGCAAAAAAAAATTTGACCAACTGAACCTCTGAATTGTCTTGAATGCAGTTGCAGTACCAATCTCTCTACTTATGGGTATTAACAGTATTCCACTAAATCCACGAAGGCGTCAATCTCTTTGCACCCATTCAGTGTCCCACGAACAACAAACGCAACCCCCTCCCCCAATAATAAATATTCGTCATTGTACCAGGTACAACCTCCTCACAGATTTGCGCTGTTAATTATTCTGCAAATTAAAATAGGATTTATTTGTGAAGAGCACGTTTCTCAGTTTCGTTCGTGCTCGATCTCGATGTTTCTGACTCCACAAATGGGATCGCCTGGCTGGAAACTCTGCTACACAATTAGTCAGAAAACTAGAAACCGTTTAGCAAAGACTGAAGACACAACAGGCTGTTCCAGCAAACTTGGCAAAGAATAAGAAGGAGGAGGAAGAGGAAACGGTACTGTTACGTGTTCACATTGGAGTCACGATGGCAGTACACTACAAACTGCGCTACCCATGCATACCTCTAAGGCGGACTCAATAGTGTCAACTTTCAACATGTATATTCTTTCGCTTTGGAGCGTACAGTCGCTACAATAGCATCACTACCGATGATCTCTGTCTCTTTGATAATACTGACGATAAGGTCAAGCCAGTTTGCACCCAGGACGTCTAAAAAATATCTACCTCGAATGGATTTTATGACTAATTGTACTAGACAGTTGTCTAATAACTCAAGACAATTTACGGTTATTGCCGGTAAAGAATAAGTCATGGCACTGTTGGCTGGAAAACAGCAAGTGGTACGTTAAGACGCCTAGTAGGAAAGGATTTTCTTCTTCCGCGCACAGTGCTGCCTTTTCTAGTGGGATGTCTTAATTGTATCAGATGAGGGTACTTGACCGCAGTGATGTGTGCATAGTGCAGTGTTTATGTTTAAGGTGGTGGTGGTGATGACAGAATATCCGGTGCCGATATACAGCTTGCTTGTCTCGAACAGCACCAAGGTGGTACATGGCTTAACGTCCCTATCCGACGGGCGGATCACCGTCATCAGTATCACTCCATGGGATACTACGTAGAGGTTTGGAATTTAATCCAGGACATTGGTGGAAAGTCTGGTGATCAGGAAATGTACCCCACAACCCCTCCTCTTGCCGACCAAATACTGATCTCTTCTAATATCAGGATTCGAACCAACTACCTTCGAGTCGAGTGCTACCATATAGGCTCATGTTAGCCATTCCGCCACTGGAGGCTTATCCTCGGAAATATAGGCAATCTTACGAGTTGGAACATCGAAACGAAGAAAGATTCAGTTTAACGTCCCATCGAGATCATTAGATGGAGCACAAGCTCGGATTGTGTCAAGGATGGAGGAAGGAAATCGGCCGTACCCTTTTCAAAGAAACCATACCGGCATTTGCCTGGAGCGATTTAGGGAGATCACGGAAAACCTAAATCTAGATGGGCAGGTGTGAGTTTAAGCCATGGTCCTCTCGACCAATGTGCTAACCACTGTGCCACCTCGAACGGTGATAAGACGAAAATTAAAATCACCCCATACGATTACCATATGATAAGGGTATTTCCATACTATCGATTTCAGTGTGCCTTCGAGTGTGTGTGTGTGTGTGTGTGTGTGGGGGGGGGGGGGGGGGCAGTGCGCGCGCGCCCCTTCTATGATGGACTCTTCTACTTGTCAAATAAAATGACACTGTACTAATCTCGGCAAAGGAACGGGAGATGGGCTGAACATTTGGTCAAAGTCGTAACATTGAAGACGAGGCATTTGTCGAGCTTGAAGGAGTTGTACAGGGAAATTGAAGTGGTGTTCTGAAATAGGAATTTTACAGTAGGATGGCAAGTCGAGGACAGACACTATGATCCCACTGTGTCACTTGGCTGAGTTACTCCTTGCAGGTGATACCGATAGTAGCGAAGAATGTAGAAAGCTCACGTGTATTATTCGATGATCCGTATTTGTCGAGCCAGAACGAACGGGAGCTGTAGCTTTGTACACACACACACACACACACACACACACACACACACACACACACGAAGGCACGTGAATTCGATTTTGCGGAAATAAACCTATCACACGGTAACGGTGTGAGGTGATTTTGATACTGGTGTTACAAACTACGAAGACTGCCCATATATTTCCGAGGATAAGCGTGGTTTCTTTCATTTTTCAAAGGCAGTACCATAATGTACTTAAATATGTCAAATCTGAAAGACACACTTCTGTAGAGGGGCTATGAATCCCGGACATGCGCCTCCAAATTTGGTGCAAGTCTTTCAATTTGATTGTTTCGGCTGTTTGTGTATCAGTTTCGTGGCTCAATAAATGGATAACGGCCTCATTTACCTCGCAAAGAAAACTTAGTGGGTCGCTTTGAAGAGCATCCCAACCCACCAAAAATCAAAAATGGTGATCAGTAACAAGGGAGTCTACTCCCAGGCCAACCACTCCACTCTGTGGTATGATTTCAGAAAATCCTTGCCTCGCCGTGCGAAATTTCGTAGTTCAAATGCCTCTGAGCACTATGGGACTTAACAGCTGAGGTCATCAGTCCCCTAGAACTTAGAACTACTTAAACCTAACTAACCTAAGGACATCACACACATCCATGCCCCAGGCAGGATTCGAACCTGCGACCGTAGCGGTCGCGCGGTTCCAGACAGTAGCGCCCAGAACCGCTCGGCCACTCCGGCCAGCAAATTTCGTAGTGCACGTCTGTTTTTGTGTGTGTCCACCAAAGGCATCTAAAATACGCTAGTATGCCAGGTCTCAAGTTTTTTTTTTCAGGTCCAAATCATTAAATTCAAATTGTGCAAAGTATATGTGAATAAATACGATCCACTGTCGATGATTGATTCTTTGGTTTATGATCAGCCCTTGAAAAGTAGTAAGCTGTCCGGCGTTCAATATTTCAATAAAGATTAGTCAATAAATATATAGGCGTTAAAAACGAGCTCTCTGCAGGTTCATTCAGTATGTTTCCCTATACGATTACGACTGATCTCGTCTTCACTGAACTCGACATAGTAGAGATTCTACTTCCCTTATATTAAATGATACCGTTTAGGCAATGCAGAAAACCCTGTTTTGCATGAGATACTGACAATAAACGCCACTCAGCTGAATGATCCATAAAACGCTCGTCACGATCCACACCGATGCGCTTCTGTGTGAGGAATATTTTCTTCCCTCGATTTAGCGGAATATTCCATGCTGAATCTGTTCCAAACGCTTAGATGACAGCTTTCCTGGATAAACGCTCAAATTATGACTGGTGCCATTTCCTTAAACCGCTCTGTCACAACGGTGACATTCGTCAAGGGATTTTTAGCCAGTGTGTGACTGCTTGTCTTCCCATTGGGCTCGCAACAGACCAGCATCATCTGAGTACTATTCGCTTCCGACACGTGAATAAACACGGCATGGATGGGCCTGAATTTCGCACAAGAAATCTGTAACAGCTGCTTCAAACAGCACCATAAAAGCTGTATTAGTGAAAATATGCATATCCCGCTAAAAGAAAGATATGTCGCAACAAGGTGGTGATTAGTGACGAAGCACAAGCTTGTCGGAGAAAGATGCGGATGGACATCTGCCTTGGCAGTGTTTAATCAAGTACATCGACATCCATCCGAAGTAATTAAAAAAATTACGAGAGTAGTGACTTATCCACTGCCTTTCTTCTCTCGATGTCCATCGGTAGAAGGCTATTCGTCAAAATATTAGCATTGATAGTTTTAGTTCCTACCAGATAATAGTTTTAGCAATTAACACATATTCATTACCTCTATGCGTCAGGATGGGCTTTCCGTTTTCTGATGGTTGGACAGATTAACATTTCTGGAATGACATCTGCCTGAAGTGCCTTTAGGCCAACTGACGAAATTGTGTAGTTAATGTGGAAATAATGTTACTGATGTGGAAATAGTGTAGCTAATGTGGTCTATAACAAACTGAGAATTTCATTACCATTAATGTGACATACATACACGCACACATGTATCGTATATAGTAAATAAGTAACAAGTAACATTTCACATGAACACAGCAAAAACAGTAACAGGGAAAAATGGTTCTAGTTCTGTAGGAAGACTAAGACCGGAACTCTATATAAAAAAAATGTATAAAAATTGTAGTCCTCCTTGCAAGACTCAAACTTCCCTCCAGTCAATTTAGGAAGGAGTTTACCTGTATCCTTACGTCATCAAATTGAGTGATATGAGGTCGTTAGCGTAGTTAAACTCAAGGATGTCCTCTTGTTTCCATGTAAAATGTAACAAGTTATTTCGCTGGTCCTCTCTCCGATGGAACTATTCATGTGTCACTGGCTACTTTTGTCTACTCATAGCAGCACATCAGGTCATTTTTAGGCCAGTATCAGCATTAACACATCGTTAACATCTACAATAATATGAAAAGCACACGAATCAATGGCTGATTGGATTTTAAGGTGATTATACCACAAATTTCATATTAGTGTCGGCACTTCAACGTATTTTCATGCCTGATGACCTGATACAACCCTAACAATGTTTCATTATTGCTACAGCTACTGTGAAGATGCCCAAAGATGGTTCAAATGGCTCTGAGCACTATGGGACTCAACTGCTGAGGTCATTAGTCCCCTAGAACTTAGAACTAGTTAAACCTAACTAACCTAAGGACATCACAAACATCCATGCCCGAGGCAGGATTCGAACCTACGACCGTAGCGGTCTTGCGGTTCCAGACTGCAGCGCCTTTAACCGCACGGCCACTTCGGCCGGCGATGCCCAAAGATATCCTAAAGAGTGTTCACTACTTTATATAACTGCTAGCTATAATCGATATGTTTTGCTGATTTAGTGCGTCATGGGTGATGGTACAGAGGCAAGAAACGGAAGAATGTGTCTAATTAACTCGTTAAGTACGAATGTACGTTCATATGTTTTCGCTGCCGGAGTCAATGTTCATAAAATCCTTCCGGGCCATAGACCGCATTATGTTGTAAAATGATACTAAAATCCAAATGAAATAAAAACCACATGAATCATTGGTGGTATGATTTGAAGTGCTACCATACGGCAACTAAACTTCATATTAATTCCTTTGGTTGAACGTACGTAACCGTAGATTTGTGTGCATGTATAATAATGTTTCGGTATCACTACAGTTATTGTGTACATGTTCATGAAAACTCAAATCCGCTGAAGCGACTTTGTATTACTTACCTTGATGAAGCCACTTGCAATAATGACCGAAAGTATGATACATAATTTTACTACATGTCGCGATTTAATCAAAATTAAATGCAAAATTACAAGGTATTACAGCAAATGGTGAACTAAAACACAATTGTTCATATTATTCTTAAGGATAACTTCAGAGAAATCAGTACTCTGTAGAATCTTGGATGATAATCAAGCTATGTAACTAAACTCTAATCATCGTGAGTGGAGCCTTTATGTCAATAATGATACTGCATATTACGATAAATCAGCAAAGAGGCGGAAACTAAATACCGTGAGAGTCAACTAATGTAGCCAAACAGGTATCACAGAAGAAGACACAGAGGGACGAGACAGCAGCGGAACAATTTTAACAATCAGATAGAGAGCGTAATAGTAACAGCTGGTTCCCACGTAGTGACGGGCGTGGCCGTGACTTCCTTTATGTGGCCGGCAGAAAAAAATGCAGCAAAAAGCGCGGCCTAGGAGCGCGTGCGTAGCTCCGTCTCGGCCGCCCGTCGCGTCCAAATTTTATTGATTCCGGTGGCCGCCGCATAGCCCACTATCCCGTCCCAGCAGCCGGCATCCAGCTACCCACTAACTGCTGAGCAGCTACCACCTCCACCTACACACTTCATCAATTAATGCCCCGGCACACTTGCCGAGTACAGCAGTAGAAGCTGAGAACAAAAATGTTTCCCTCGTCGACCTACAGTAATTTCTCAGATCCAAACCCGTATGGATGGTTAGGGCGACGATGATTATGTAGTACAGCGGAATCGTTTGTTGACTTTCATTTCGTGGCATTTCGACGTATTATGACATGTGAGTACGACTAAGCCAAACCACTTAACTCCGTTATGTTTGCTTGCTGCTTTCAATCTTTTGCTTGCTACCGTAACAATGATATGAAAAATGTATGCGATACGGATAGTAATTAAGACAGTGGAGACTAACGAACACAACACTGCCGGTGTATTAAATATCGTCGCTGCGTCGCCACCGGTCTAAAGGCACCAATGGCTCGTGTCCAATTCTCCGGCTCAACTGGCATCGGCATGTAACCCACGCAAAAGCCTTTTTTTACGGGCGTATATTAGTCACATTCCTATATGCGGGTCAATGCTCGGGATGCCAGTCTCCCCTTTACAACTGCGAGGAGGATTGTATACAAGGTGCACCACTCTACCGCGTCTCCGCTGCAGCGCGAAGTACACAAAGGCACGAGCCGCGAGCGTAGTACGCCGCCGGCTGCAGCGGAGACAGAAGGCGCGCTCCATTTGTCGTACCTGGGAAGACGTCACGGAGGTCAGGGCTGGCGCGCGCCCAGCCGTTCCGCTGCTGGATGATGCACTGAAACATGGCCGACGGCGGCTGGGCAGCGCACTACCCGCACTCTGTGCAGCTCGCGCTGCTACTGTCACGGCTACAGATGCTGCGAGCCCAGTCCCGCCGGGATCGGTCTGCATCGGGGCAGCTCGGCTACGTTCGCCGCTGCTGGCCGAACTACGACGGTGGTCGGCGACCGCTCACGAATCTTACCGGCTTCAAAACAAACCGTTATTTTGTTTTCATTTTCGATGTCGATTGACACGAATCGAATAATTACTTTAATTTACCCACTTTATTGGTTGTTGAGCTCTGTGGCTGTGGGGTTATATCATTTTAAAAAATACGGCAACCAGCCAATTTTTTTAATTTTTATTTATGCCCATATGCGTTTCGGGATTTCACTCATCCTCTATTCGAGTAATGCACAATTAATCTTTATTAAGTATAGCGTTAAAAACATAGACTTAAATTTGGACCTGGAGTTGCCTTTCTATTCTGCTTACTGTTGCTTCAATTTTTCGCATTTATATAAATCGCGTCGGCAAAATGGCGTATACTACACTGTTTTTGTGCACAGTTTGTGCCACGATTATAAACGCGAAAAAATAAAGCAAGGGGAAGCAGAATAAAAAGACAGCTGCAGCATCCAAATTGAAGTCGATGTTTTTGGCGATGTACTAAATGAAGATTAAATAAATATTACGCCAATTGCAGATGGCTGAAAGCCCGAAACGCATACTGGCATAAATAAAAAACACACAGAAACGTGTCTGGTTGCTGTATTTCTTAAAATAATCGAATTATTGTCTCGGCATGACAGCAAAATAATATAACGCCATAACTTGCTGTCGACGTTTTTATTGTCTCTTTCTTGTCAACGGTGGTTTATTTGAAACATAATGCATACTGTTCGCCTGTAGATCATATCTCAAGTAGAATCAGTTCTGTACAATCTAATATTAATTGATTTCTACACACGAGTCTGTTTTTAATACATCTGTGTTTGTTGCTAAAAGTGTGCAGCGTCCACATTGCCCAGTCAACCCTTCGTTGTTATGCCCCGTAAAATAAAAAAAGACATACAGAAGTGCAGTGTGAAAGATAATATTAAGTGTTCATTTGATTATTATCTTTATTTGTCTTAATAATGTGATTATCCGAGTACCTTCGGAGTTTAAAATTCTCTTTTCTCGGAAAGTCATTTTCGGACTTTACACGGCAAACTAAGATGTTAAGAGATGGGACTTCATCATATTAAATAACTTTTATACCCGAGGCTGTAATTCAACAGCGCCGATAGCTAAATAAAATAATTAAAATATCATTTTCAGAGCTTTTGGCGTCAGCCTGTTTGCAAGTTATAAACAAGAGAAACGTAAAGCAGTTTAATGTCCATACTACTACTCATGTACTCGAAGAATAGTTTGTCGGGCTGCACCACCCGACAACAAATGATTATTTTTAAATACAAAAACTATCGTAAAAATTTGAAAGTAGAACTAGTAAGATATAAAAATTGGAGAAACGCGAGCGAAAATTGCTAATAGCCTGCAAAACAACTATGTAAACTCTATTAAATATTATCTCGTCACCTGCCTAGTATAAATACTAAAAGCCAATCATATATTACAGGCTACTGCAAATGCTCAAAAGAGAAGCAAATCTCGTGTAATAAATATTCATACATTTTTTTAGACTGTCAAGGAGACGATTCTCACACATATTTAAAGTCCACAATAACTACATACGTTTTTCTATATAAAATGAAATAGTGAAGCCCAACATGAGAGTTATCTTCCCCCAGTAGCCTGAACAGCCTGTCCCTTGCTGTTACTTCTTGTGCAATACATGTATAAATTCCTTTTTTTTTCCTTTAGTGGATTTCAATTCCCCCATCCCCCACCCGAGAGGGGGGAGGGGCTGGCAGCAGCGTAATATGCTGCTCCACAGCCCACTGAAAAGTTAAAAAAAAACATAATGAGAATAGAAACAAACAAGAAAAGCAGGCACAATTAAAAAACACGACGACAGTCTAGTTTCTGTTCGCACGAGATAAAAAACACAACTAGCGACAGCGGCTGTTCGGAACACTGACAGGGGACGCACAACACTGAGCACTCATAACAGCACTACACAGGTGAGACGGCCGTAGATGGGGGGGGGGGGGGGGGGGGGGGACCTATGAGGGAGAAAAGGGGGAGCCGATGGAGGGTGGGAACATAGAAAAGGGGCGGGGGCTGGGTGGACGCGAGAAGGAGTGGGAAAGGCAGTGGAGGGGAGAGCAGAAAGGACTCAGGGGAGATATAATTTCCTATTTTTTTTTTTCCTTTATTGAATTTCAATTCCCCCCAAAGGGGGCGGGCTGGCAGCAGCTTAGGACGCCGCTCTGCAGCCTACAGATTTTCTGACAAAGAGCAGGAGAATAAATAATAATAAAAAACAGGCGATAAAACCGGGGACTTAGTGAGTAACAAGGTGAAAAGAAAATGGGGAAATTAAAACAAGCAACAGAGGGATGATGAAGCGAATAAAAATACATACGGAGCAGACAGGGAAAACAACAGACAGTTAAAAAAACACGGCGACAGTCTGGATTCTGTTCGCAAAGTATATAAAATTCACACCCAGCGACAGCATGGTTTCTGTTCGCAACACAACACTGAATAGGCACTAGAACACAGCACGAAAAAGTCGGCAAAGGTGACACCACAGTCGAGAGCAGGTGGGGGAAACTGGACAGGAGATGGGAAAACAAAAGGGGGGAAAGAAGAGTAAAAGCGAAGGGGGGGGGGGGGGGGAACCGGGAAAGGAGCTGATGGAGGATGAGGACCCATAAGAGGGGTAGGGGGCAGACGCGACAGGGAGGGGGGTAGGTAGAGGAGGGGAATACAAAAGGACTGGGGGGGAGAAGGGAGGTAGGGAGAGCCGTAGTGGGGAGGAAACAGGACGGAAGGGGGGGATATATAATTTCCTATTAACTTCAAATTATATACACAGCAAAATACGGAAATTCAGTTGTGAGATTATCGTGAGCGCAAGCGATTTTTTAGAACTATTCATAAAAGTAAGTGTCCGTTTGGTACCCATCCCTTTGGTAGACATATATTACGGAGAGCCTACAATAAGTAATGCAACACTTTTTTTCTCGGCTAGTTTCGATTGAAAAAAATGCGGGTTTTGTTGTGGGACTTCGTGGAATATTCCCCCTTCAGCCCCAATAGTTTCATGAAGTCCCAACAGGTGGCAGCGTTATACGTAGCCTTCAAAATGGCGTCTGTAACGGAGGTGCGTTCCAAGCACAGAGCTGCCACTGAATTTCTTTTGGCGGAGCATCGCAGATCTTCACAGGCGCTTGCAGAATGTCTACGGAAGTCTGGCGGTGAACAAAAGCACGGTGCGTCGTTAGGTGAGGCGTCTGTTATCATCGCAACAAGGTCGCGCAAACCTGGCCGATTTCCCGCGGCCGGCCGACCGCACACAGCTGTAGTGACTCCTGTAATGTTGGAACGTGCGGACACTCTCATTCGAGATGATCGACGGATCACAATCAAACACCTCTCTACTCAATTGGACGTCTGTGTTGGTAGTGCTGACACACTCGTCCACCATTCGGGATACTCAAAGGTGTGTGCCTGCTCGATTCCTCGCCGCCTAACAGAAGACAATAAAGAGCGACGACGGACCGTCGTGCGGAACTGCTAGCGCGTTACGAGTCTCATCCTGACTTTTTTTGTCGAACATCGTCACAGGCGATGAATCATGGGTTCACCACTCCGAACAAGAAACAAAACGGCAATCCCTGGAGTGGCACCACGCCACATCTTCTCCGAAGAAAAAGTTCAAAGCCGTAGCTTCAGCCGGTAAAGTTATGGCGACGGTCTTCCGTGACTCTGAAGCGGTTATTCGGTTTGACCTTCTTCCTCAGGGTGCAGCGATCAACTCTGAGGTGCATTGTTACCTTCAGGAAATTGAAGAAGCGACTTCAACGTGTTCGTTGCCACAAAAATGCAAACGAACTTCTCCTTCTCCATGACGATGCAAGGCCTCGCGTCGGGCTGCGCTTCCGAGAGGAATTCACAAAACTAAATTGGACTGTTCTTTCTCATCCGCCCTGCAGCCCGGATCTTGCACCTTCTGACCTTCATCTGTTTGGCTGCACTCCGCGGGAAGTAGTAGGCGGATGATGGAGAGGTTACTGACGCAGCGAGACGTTGACCAGCAGAATGGTACCTTGCGGGCATACAGGTCCTCCCACTAATGTGTCTTAAGGCCATCGCGTTCAACAGAGATTATGTTGAAAAGTATGATTCTGTAGCCAAAAGAGTGGGTTATAATATGCTGTACTGAAAAAAAACGTGATGCGTTGCTTACTGAACGTTTTAATACTGAAAACTATGTCTATTACCGGTCTGCTATGCAGAAGTTTACCATCTGCTGTGTTACAGTCTAACTTATGTTTCTACGTTAAATGCACTAACAATGTCGGCCGCTCTTCAGCCGAGTGCTGCTGTTGGCAATTCGTTTCCTTTAGTCGTTAACAGCCGAGTGATAGTATAAGTAACCAATGAGAATCGCTGACTCGAATGACTTGATACAGCGGAAGATACGAACTAATTACGTTTGCTTTCAAAATGTATAGCGTAGGATTCACAAATATTGACCTGCTATTATGTATTATAAAGTTGGTTTCTGGTTTTTGTACGTATTTCTTGTATTGTCTGATTCTAAGAATATGACAGGGTTTCTTGAAATATTGTGTCGTATTCCAATGGTGTAGTTTGGGTGTGAGTGGGCAAGGTATTGAAATTTCACAGCTTGGTTGTGTGTTGGAAAAGCCAACGTATGTGAGTGTAGAAAGACTGGTTTTGGTGACGGATTGAAGTGCAGCGTTGTCCCGGGTATAGGTTGGGTTGAAATGCTACAGTTGGGTTGTGTAATGGCGAAGACAACGAATGTGAGTGGTGGAAAATTAGGTGTGGTGACGGACTAAATTGTGGCATACAGCCATGATCGTTTCGAAAACTTTTTGCAGAATTTTCGAAATGTCCCAATTTCCGAGGTTGTGGTTACGCAAGAACCAAAAAGTGCAATTTGAATTTTGCACAACATTTTGTTTTATATGGCAACATTCCGCACAATATACATTTCATACAGTCCACATCACGGCGACATTTATAGAATGCTATTTTCTCATCCGTCCCGCCACCTTGTCTAATCATCCGATTCATCATTCGTCGTGTTCACTTCCCATCATTACCAAACTCAAGCACGCAAAGGAAAAGCCACAGACACCGTAAGCACACTTCTATCACTTTGTAAACAGCTATGTAACTTCTGCAGACGATGTCAATTTCATTAAATAACGTGATGGCTTATCTTGACTCTCAACGTTTCGATTTTGCGTCGTAACTCACCTAACGTAGCTTTCCTTGAAAATATTGAAATTTTCTCAACATCTAGGAATTTTTTTTACTTCTTTGCTGCACTTAATCTGTTTATTAAGAGGCTCAAAGACAGCCTACTCAACTTCGAGCCAATTATCATCGCTGTCTCCTAAGGCAAAAGCCATGGATTTGGGTCAGCAGGTTTGCGTGCAACTGAATGTGTCTTCTTTAAATGAATTAGAAATAAGTAGAAATGTTAGGTCTTGTCGATGGCGAGATCACTGGATGCAGAGCGCAAGCTCGGTTAGAACAAGTAAAGGAATGAAAAAACAACCGCTTCTTCCCATACAAGCTTTCGCGTTATTTGACTAGCGCAATTCACAGAAATCCAAATACGAATGGCCGGATGGGGATCTCATCCCAGTTCTTCCCAAACGCTAGTCCAGTACCTTAACCAGTGCGTCACCTTGCTAGGAAGATATATCAGAACGTAATTCACAGAAAACATTGAGTTGGATCTTGTTGGGTCGTGGACTGTAAACATATAAGAATACAGAGGATATATTGGATTCAGTCATCAGTTGTCGAACGGTAGGTGAACGGATGATGCCAGGTCAACGAAACTAAAATATCAACGAACGTTGGGAAAAGGCTACGTCTTTGGCTGTCGAATGTTCGGTGAAATAAGCCCTTGGAGCACACAGTTTAATTAAAATAAACCGAACACGTTGCGCAACTGGTTGTGCCTCTACATATAATTGCTTTTTCTTCACAATCACGGGAAACGTAGCCCCTACACCAAGCTAGATGTTTATGCTTTCACACTTTAGGCGAGTACTTGCTTTTAAGACTAGCATATAAGTTATTGTTCTACAGCACATGTGCAGTGAAGGAATACCATGTTAATTTTGTGTGTCGTCGTTTACTCTGCTACAGGTCACCTCCCTTGGTTATCAGCCACCGCACTGCCACCATAGGAGCCGCCACTAACGCACGCTTCTACAGTGGCGCTCGAATTTAGAGTGCCGGTCCGAATCCTGATTTTGGAAGAACATTTTTAATACTAGTAACTGAACAGCAATAAGGGAGAGGAGATACTGAAACAATTATGAATCTTTTCGTGTAGAGGTCGTCATCTCACACAGGGACAGTGTCGGGAGAAATTAAGTCAACAGGAGTACAGAGATTAATCTCCATGTCTAAGTTTGGTGATAACCTAGCGCGAAACGCTTTACATTCCTCATACGATAGGACTGTCAATGAAAATCAGAAGGGCACTAATTATGGAGATTTGAGAGACAAGGGGTGATCTAATTTGAAAAATCTGAACGGAAGAGAGGATATTGTGACGTAGTCGCTCCTAGAAGAGAGACGATAGAAGACGAGCGAACTACTCAGATTTTATAAGGTGGTAATACTGCTCTCTGTCCTTGCTCACCATACAATAACCATATCTTTTTCACCCTCTCATATTAGAGTCAGGGTTAATGCAAAACCCTTTTAACATTATACAGCTGCAAACCAACTTGCATCCGTAGACGAGGTTTTTAACGTGTGCTAGTGTGATAGTTCGAATCCTGGTGATGGAAAACCAGTGTATTTGGTCAGTAGCTGAACGATACGTGGCGGTGTAGATTTCTTTATCATTAGATCGTGCGTAAATAGCAAGCCTCTACACAGTCAATGATCACGTGAGAGTAAGTGATGCTGCAGATGATGATCCGTCCGTTGGGTGCGAACATCAACTCAAGAAACCCTTAGCACTTTTTTAAAGGAGTAGCCTAGGTGACGGCACTGCGTCTCACCTCCCCTTTTCCCCTCTCGTCATCATCATCATCATATAGTTATCAACAGTAGGACAACGCTACATTGTGTAAGTATGAACCACAACCATCCACCAGTACAGGTACACAGCCGGCACATTATGAGTCGGGAAGAAGAGGGTACTTATTTCACCACGTCCCACAAGCTCCACAGATAATGAAAGACGGAATGTAGATTGTTTAAGGTCACATCGACAACGAGTTCATCAAATCGAGAAACAACGTTTGGTCTTAAACGTTGCACTATGCAAGCACATTATGACTGCAGACAGCGAAATTCCACCCTCCTTGGTTAACGTTCGCTTGCAACGTGACTAAGTTTTTATTTTGCTCCACAAACACGTACTACAGTTCATGTGAGATACAAGTCCTGTACCAATCGATAAATGTAGACAAAATCTTCACCCCGTTACTCACAACAGCCACCAGCCTAAGATATACACCTCGTTCTCATAGCGGTAATGAGCTCCGTTTATCGTCTTGTGGGGCTATGGAGTTGATAAAAAAATCCTTAGTCGAACATAGTAATCTTAACTGACAGTATACCAGAATGAATAACTTGAAAATTCTAAAAATAGCTGTTAAGATACTTGCAGTTTACCCGGAGTTATTTTAAAGACTACATGACTAAGTCATTTCCTAGACTAGTATTGTTATAGATACACTTGGTGTGACGCCTTTAATTGTGAAGTCCGGTAACGTGGCTAATAGCTTACATTTACCGTAATGCGGTTTGATTACGTCTTTGCTCTAACCCAAGTATGTCTTTTTTGCTGGGTTGTACTTATGAACACATTATAAAATGGCTTCACAACCGAAGCGGTAGCAATGGAATAAAATAAATGAAATGTTTTAATTCACTCAATGGCAGTGTGATAAGAAGTCACCACAGACAAAATTATTGCAGTTGGTAGGTCTGTACCGTTATACAATTTAAGCTTTCTAATAAAAAAGACACAAAAAATAAATATTTTTACCTGGTCGGGAGGCGAATCCAGATTTTCTGTTAATCATGAGCAGTCTTCGTAACTATTACGCTCCTGAGCACGTCTTCAGGCCTGTAATGGTACTTGAATTACGTAACCATTATGGTACCTCACCTGAACCTCTCGATACCAGTAATATTCTACTGTATTTCTGTTAACTACTTAATATATTTCTGAGACAACATTCAGATTTGATTTCACTTTTGATACATCGATATGTTTACGTTGCAATGATATTATTCTTATATGTATTCTTTCTTTTGTCACTATGATCTTTGACGTACTTGTAACTGTGATTTTTGGACGCGTAAGCGATAGTTAGTTAGTTGTTAAGTTGCTAGAGAGTCGGACCTTGAGAAAGTCAAGTGTTGGACGTCATGTTGGAAAGACGCATAACGTAGTCTGCCTATAAAATGTGAACTTTAACAGTGACTGTGAGAGAGATGTTTTCTAGTATGTTTTGTATTGTGAAGTGATGTTTTGTGTTTACGTGATATTGCAATAAAAGCCATTAAAAGAAAGTGTAACTTAAATTCGGAGTGCTGATTACTTTTCTTACATCACCATTGTGCAGCAAAAGTGTAATCATCAAGGATGGTTTGTGAAGCGCATCTACAAAACTTTTGAATATAGCAGAATAAAACCTAGACCTCTTTGCATCCGAGCTTGGAATCATAATCACCTAGATTTTCAACGATTGAGCCATGATTTTACGACAAGAACAGCGTGGGAAAAACAAAAAGATGAGTGCCTAGTTTTTTCATTATTACATGAAATGACTATTAACTGTGCTCTAATGACACCTGCCACATAATATGACTGTTGTTGCCCGAAAATGCAGTATTTAGCAGCGTGAGCAACACCACAATCGTTATTAAAATGCTGACCTTTGTTGTGGTAGGGTTGTTAGAGGCCCGACTCAAATTTTCGGTGTCGATGGTGTCTCCTCTTATTACTTTTGAGTACTACGAGCGATAGTCTTAGTTCTGGTTATCACCTCGAAAAAGCAAAAGTTACTCAATTACTTTTTTGTTAGTTTTCAGGTACATATCTGCAGTCCTGGTACAACACTGAAATCCTCGCTGCATCTTACCACAGCATGCAACTAGAGGAACCAGAACAAAATGGCATATCACATTGTTAAAGTGGAGTTCGTACGATTTGTAGTCATAAAGTTCCAATCACTAATTGCGTAACCAATTTTACATGTGATTATTAAAAACTTTTGACTACGCGATATGTGGAAAGATCGCCACTGAGGGTACAGATTTGGTGGCGGATCGTGCTACATATGCCAGCTGAACTGCCTAGAATTCACTATAATGAAGCGAATGGAACGACCTAAAAGAAACCTGTTAAATGCGATGACATGAATTGATTTCAACAAATTCCCAGTCTGGCACAGTTCTTCATCTGTCCCGTATTAATTAAAAATGTATCATTTATGAGGGGACTTCAAAACGAAAGTTACACATTATTATGGCAGATCAAGTAACTTTCACTGGATGCTACATTACACTGAAAAGTGGCACAGACACATTACACTATTTTTCAACATCGTAATCAAGTCTCCATAAACATCGGTCGGAACACTGTACCAATCGTTCAGTTCCTCGACGATAGGAATCCGCTCCTCGGTCACGGAGCCATGGGGAACTGCTATACGAACGTCCTCGTCCTTGGAAAATCTCTTTACCTCCCCCGGGTGTAAATCGCATAGTGGAAGATCCAGGCTGTCTGTGCTGCCTTAGAGACATTGTTGGCACCATTTCACTACGGCTGGGTGCGACATTGCATTTATTCGCTATTACCGCCGGAACTTTACGCTGAATATGTTTCCAATTTAGACGGTTTGCCCACACGAATCGTACTGTCCCGTGTGCTTCAACTTTGGAGTACGTTTCCAGTTGATGCGCCTTATCCCACGCTCACTGTGAGGCACCTGTCATCAGTACCACAGCAGAACTGTGTCTTCAAAGCAAATGGCTCCAAAGCACTATGGGACTTAACATCTGAGGCCATCAGTCACCTAGACTTACAACTACTTAAACCTAACTAAACTAAGGACATCACACGCATCCACGCCCGAGGCAGGATTCGAACCTGCGACCGTAACAGCAGCGCGGTTCCGGACTGAAGCGCCTACAACCGCTCGGCCACAGCGGCCGGCAGAACTGTGTCTCCAGGATACTCGGAATATACAGGGTGATTCAAAAAGAATACCACAACTTTAAAAATGTGTATTTAATGAAAGAAACATAATATAACCTTCTGTTATACATCATTACAAAGAGTATTTAAAAAGGTTTTTTTTCACTCAAAAACAAGTTCAGAGATGTTCAATATGGCCCCCTCCAGACACTCGAGCAATATCAACCCGATACTCCAACTCGTTCCACACTCTCTGTAGCATATCAGGCGTAACAGTTTGGATAGCTGCTGTCATTTCTCGTTTCAAATCATCAATGGTGGCTGGGAGAGGTGGCCGAAACACCATATCCATAACATACCCCCATAAGAAAAAATCGCAGGGGGTAAGATCAGGGCTTCTTGGAGGCCAGTGATGAAGTGCTCTGTCACGGGCTGCCTGGCGGCCGATCCATCGCCTCGGGTAGTTGACGTTCGGGTTTCATAACTAACCTTTTTCGTAGGACTCTCCATGCAGTTGATTGTGGAATTTGCAGCTCTCTGCTAGCTCTGCGAGTCGATTTTCCTGGGCTGCGAACAAATGCTTGCTGGATGCGTGCTACATTTTCATCACTCGTTCTCGGCCGTCCAGAACTTTTCTCTTTGCACAAACACCCATTCTCTGTAAACTGTTTATACCAACGTTTAATACACCACCTATCAGGAGGTTTAACACCACACTTCGTTCGAAATGCACGCTGAACAACTGTCGTCGATTCACTTCTGGCGTACTCAATAACACAAAAAGCTTTCTGTTGAGCGGTCGCCATCTTAGCATCAACTGACGCTGACGCCTAGTCAGCAGCGCCTCAAGCGAACAAATGTACAACTAAATGAAACTTTATAGCTCCCTTAATTCGCCGACAGATAGTGCTTAGCTCTGCCTTTTGTCGTTGCAGAGTTTTAAATTCCTAAAGTTGTGGTATTCTTTTTGAATCACCCTGTATACTCCCTTCTGACAGTGCACCACTCTTGTTGCGCTATGGCCTTAGCGTGGGACGACTTATGTACTTGTTGGGTTGGTGGATAAATTCACAGCGTTTTTGCTTTGAATGTTGGTATTCCGGTTTCTGTGGGTCTATTTTTCGATTGTCATTTTTTATTTGTAGTTCACTGTTGCTGTTACAGTTTACATAGTCATTTGGAGATAGTGAGCGGAACAGTGGACGCTAGAAAATGGAGTGCGAAGCGTAGAAATTGGAACGTTTCCGACATATTCTTCTGTTTGAATACAATAGAGGGGTCGCAGCAACGGAGACAGCCAGAAACATTTGCGCCGTGTATGCCATTGGATAGAGCACGACAAGAAAATGATTTTCTCGTTTTAATGAGAATCGTTTTGACATTAGTGAGTCTCCACGTTCAGGAAGACATTCCAGGTTTGATGAAGATCGTTTAAACGCATTAATCCACAATGATCGACGTGAGAGAATTCGAGAGTGATCATTCCGCCACCGTGCGACATTTGCATGCAATGGGGAACGTTCCAAAATCGGGTGTACGGGTACCGTATGCTGTCAGCCAAAATCACAAAAAAAATCAGTGGGTTGCGGTACGTGCATCTGTGCTTGCTCGTCATCAACTGACTCGTGAACAACACCGACCATTCTTATCATGTAGCGTTACTAACGACGACAAATGGTTTATTTATTCTCACGTAAGTAAAAGAAAGGAATAGATGAGTCCAAACAAACCAAGAAATCCCCGTACAAAGACCTGCGCGTCTCCACAAAAGATCAAGTTATGCATCCGTGGAACGACGACTGTGTGGTATACTTTAGATTGGTTCCCCGAGGTGTAACCATCACCACTGACATTTACTGTCAACAACTGAGATTTCTTGCAGACGCAATCCACGGACAACGACCAGGAAGATTGCATGATGTTACTCCACGATAACGCCGACCGCCATTCTGCTGGACTGGCAAAAAACATTGCACATGGGCTAGGTTGGGACGTCATTATGCAACCAACTTATACACCTGATATAGCGCCTCATATTTTCACCTTTTCCGCTCTTATCGAACAACTTTTGAGGAACTTCTCTTCCCGATGAAAATGCGCTCCGAACATGGCTCAACGAGTTTCTTCACCTCAAAAACCTAATGATTTCTACGATCCCAGAATCGAAAACTTATCCCAGCGTTGGCAGACTGTTGCAAATAATGAAGAAGAATATATTATTGATGACTAAATTCTCTGTCGTATTTATGAAACGTATGCAAAAATGCTACGAACTTATGCACCAGCCCAATATTTTATAATGTCTCTATGTGCGAACGGATTGCATCGTTACATGTCTTTGTATTTCACTGATTTCACATCCATTGATTCCATTCATTTTACTTAAGTGTGATGATACGTGTCACGGCCTCCACTTAGATATAGCAAGTACTTACATATATGGTCAGGGCTGTATTTTACCTTGTATTCGTGTACTCTGTGGCTGGCGGATGCAATGTTAGGCAAAGATTGCGGGAGGGTGCTCTGTGAGGTAGTATCTGGCACTTGTAACACCACAGCTCTTATGCTGTATGGATTCATTTTGCTTTATTTAATGTTACATTGTTGATCGCCTGTGAATGTGTTCAAATCGATAGCATAAAATTGTGTATTCTTTTCTTTGTCAAACCTTTGATGTCGTGATTTGATTCTATGCAAAGTAGTGTATCTGCAATTTGTATTCTTTGTCCCATTTGGAGGGAACAGAACTTTTGTATGTAATTGTAATTTTGTGTGAATAATTTTTTGTAGAAGTGTCAATATGTGAAAATGTTCTGTTTTATTTAATGTATTTGTTTGCTGTTATGTAAATTGCTGATCCTCACTTAGGGTTCTTAGTTAGTTTGTATGTAAATGGTGTAGTGGTTCCCCTCTGGAACGGAAATGCATAGCGCGCGCAAATTGTGGTTGGCATAGGTGGAAAAGGTGGAACTGATAGTCAGTGGGAGACGAGCCACTAGTCGGGAAGGAGCTACCAGTCTGTGCACTGTCAATGTAAAGGTGCATATCATGCTGATTCAGAGAGAGGCTTTTACTGCTTCTTTCCAATGCCTCGGATGGGTGGATAAATAGCTGGATCTATTCTGGAATTTGTATGAATCATCGCCATGAAGATACGATAAAGTCCGGCAATTCTACCTGTAATTCCACCTACCAACATGCAGTTGCCACCACATTGCGCAATCACTGTAACGTAATACTATATTGATGTACAGTGAAGGATCAGCCTAATGGATGTGTTAGTGTGCTGAAATATAAGGTAATTCATATCGGAATTTATTTACTTACCTTGATTTTACTCCTCATCATAACACCTCTCAGGGTCCTCTCCGTTTGAAGTAAAGTGATTACCGAGTGTCCTTACTGAAAGTACGTTGAAGCCTAGAGTTTGGTTAAATAATGCCTCTTGAACTTATTAGAAAGATAGTTAAAGCTAATGTGGTAACAGAGTGAGTTAAAGCAAAGGTTATTTGTCCAATAATAATTTTCCTATTGAAGCTGTTATTTAAAGTGCTGTTACCAACTTCAAACTTTAGGCTGAGTATTATAAAGTAAATGATCACGTTGTTGTCTGTAGTAAATTCTAAAAAGGAGAGTCAGTTCCTTGCAGTTTTGTCAACATTGTATTTCGTTGTAGTAAAAGTGAGAAAGCTGCAGTTGTGAAACGTTACATTCTCATGTATGCCAAGTGTTTGTCTCTCTTGTGTGCATATTAACAGTATAAAGACCACTCAGTTTGTGTAAACCCTGAAAGTGATAGTGTTTTTTCTGTACCTGTTATAATTTTGAAAATAGTTCCTGCTGCTCTAACTGTTAGCTTCAATCTTAAAACATATGTGTGTTAGAGTTCATTGCACTCGCGTGTTGCTAAGTCTAGGTTGTGTCTGTTGTGTTGTCCATTATAGTTAATTATACCTACTTTCATAAACGAGAATGTTAATCTTTCTCTTGCCTAATTAGGCTGGCGACCGTTTCCCTTATTCTATAAACAGTATAGCTAGGCAAAATTTTGTTTGTCACTATTCCAATATTAACGTAATTCTGACTTTCATTTCCGATAAGCCACTTCCATTAGGAACAATACGGTCAACTTAACAAAATTCCTCTCAGAGGGTAACACTGCTCTGTTGCTTTGTGCCATAGTTACTTTTACAAAATTGTTTTATGTTACAACCTGCTTCTGGCATTGAGGTTATGGTACAGTAGTTAGCAGACGGGGAGTGTTATACGTGGCGCCGCGTGACAGGACGTTGTTCAGTTTGCACTTACAGACGGAAAAAATTATAAGTAGTTAGCATTTTACAAACATAGAGTGAACATAAAACGTCCAGCGGCACGAACCTGTACATTACCTGACAGAACTGGTAGTGAAAGTTCAGTTTAAATTAAAAATAAAAGGTGTCAGTACTTAATAATAGCTAAAATGGACAGGAAACTAGAAATAAATCTAGACCCGCGAGAGCAGAATGCAACCGAGAGCAGTTCAAGCAGCACACCAACAGATGGCATGACGCGCGAGTTAAATTACGTACGTTATCACGCAGACGTCAATAAACAAATTGAAGCTATGTGTGTCGCGCGTACTAAGCAAGACAATATGGGCGATGTTGTCGAAGACAGTGGTTATGTTAATGAATCGCGTGATATGTTTGAATCACCAAAAACTGAAAGGAAAGTAGAACTTGAACACGAAAATGTAGCAGAACCTAAAAGTGAAAAGAATTCAGATATGATAGAATTGTTAAAAATATTGTCTGCACAAATTGCAGCACAGGGTGACAATATTAATGCACAAATTGCAGCACAGGGTAGTGATATTAGTAAACAGATTGAGAAAGTTGATGTAAAAGTAGACATTTTGAGTAATGAAATTAAAAACCTCAAAAGCGAAATTACTGTCATCAATGGCAATATTGCCAACATACAAGGACAAATTGATGACATTAACGAAAGATTTGACTCTGAAGTAATTAAAATTCAAGATCAAATTGAACCCTTAGTATGTACTAAGGTTGACGAAAAGGTATTCGGTATTAAATCCGAAATACAAACCGAATGTAACGCGGAATTTGCACAGATTAAACAATCTGTAACAGAAACAAGCAGAGCTCTAACCAAACAGATTCTTACTTGCGAAAAGAAGTGTGAACATAACACTTCTCAAATCCAAGGCAAAGTGTATGACTTGGAAAGGAAAATACAAACCGGACCTACACATTTTACTGAAAGAATGCCTCTCAGTAAAATATTAGAGGGCGAGGAAAAATTCGACCCAGCGAAGAGACATAACGGCTGGCACCCCCTAGACTTTGTAAAGAATTGCGAAAGAAATTTTCCTGAATATTTGTCTGACCAGGAAAAAATTAATGTTGTAATTAGTGCACTAACGGGAGAAGCAAAAAGGTGGGGGTTGAATCTGGATACAAACCAGATGTCTTTTGAAACGTTTAAACAAAAATTTATTGACGAATACTGGTCAGAACAAAAACAAGACCAGTTGTGGCGTGAATTTCTAATGGCCAGGTTGTATGACATCAGAGGTAGGCAAACCATGAAAGAATTCTGCGAATCATGGTACAGAAAACTGATACATTTGAAGGCTAGAAGAACTGAAGCTGAGATCGTTTGGGTTCTTTGGCAGAAACTGCCTGAGGATTCGAAACGATATGTTGGGAGTACACACAGTAGTTTTTCTGCGTTCTTGGAAAGGGTAGAAGATGAAGATCACTGGCGAAGAAATCGCGAGTACCGTCCCCATAATAACAATAATTATTTGCGAGAAAGTAATGACCAAAATGAACAACCTGAAAACGAAAGATATCGTGTAAACACGATTCAAAGAGGTCGGGCGAGAGGCAGGGGAAATTACACTACGCGCGGTAGAGGATACATGACGCGGAATTTCCAAAATAGAGAAGAAATGGAAAACTGAAAACCGCGTGTGTTACGGGCCGGATTCACGCGGAAACCGGCTTTGGGCCCAAAGAAAAGATGCCAAATATTAGATTCGAGAAGGAAAGACGTGAACTACGGGGCAGGAAGGTTAAGGGTGCGCCTATAGCAGACGGGCGCGGAATGATACATAGTGGCGTTCCCAGTGCGAAGTCACGTGACCGTTCGTGCTCGGGCCAGCCGTTGCCGAAGCAGCGTACATTGCACTTGGCAGCAGACACAAATGGCAGACGTAAGAACAAGATGGCTGCCATAGAGAGAAACAGAAGAGGCGGGATCGGACACTTCCGATGGCCGGTTTCAGTAGTAGATGCATGTAGAAATGAAAATAAAGTTAATATGTCATACGATAAAGATAACTCAGTATCGGAATCGTGCGAAAAGACTTCATTAAAGAATGAAAGGGAGATAGAAAACGCGAATGAAAAAGAGAATTTTGGTACTGTTAATAATGTATATGAGGTAAAAGACGTAGATGTGAGGGAGGTTATGATGAATAAAAAGGAGAGGAAGGTAGAATACGCCACGCAAAAGATGTGTGCACAATTAATGATAGGTGAAAGTGATGTAGAGGAGGACGTTAATAAACATGACATTATAAGCAGTGCAGGTGAAGTTATTGTTGATGGAAAGGTGCTTAATGATTTTAATGCAGAAGGATCTGATAGGGATTTCGCACGATTACCTGAAAATGACAGCATGGAAGAAAATGAAATGAAAGTTATCGAAGTACATGACGATTATACTAAGTATGAAGTTAAGGCTGAAATCGTTCAAAGTGATAAAACAGAAGTGTCTGACTGTCCGAACGATGTGCATTGTGTAGAAAATGAGTTAAAAAACGAAGTGGCTGAAACATCTAGTGATAATCTGCCTCACTGTTTAAAAGTTGCCTTACTGCTCGAATCTGATAACGAAATAGAACCTAGTGATAGCTCAGACGAAGGGGAGACGACAGATTCAGATACAGATGAGTTTTCGGAGGTAGACAAACATACTTATACCTTTACAGAAAGAGGTTACGAAAAAATTGACGACATCTTTTCGAAACAAAATCCGGAATGCGTAACTGAAACAAAACCGAAAGAGCCGCCGGATGACACTATATTAGGGCAGGCTTTACTTAATGTAATGACAGAAATAGATTTACAGAAACCTAAAGAATATTCAAAGATAAATATAGTAGAACGTGAACTGTTAAAGATCTGTAAAGATGTAGAGGTCCACAAACCCAAAAAGCCACCTGATACAAAGCTGAAATCAGTAGGTAATATTTCTTGGAAAGACATTATGGTTGAGCAGGATTTGTTATGGGAAGAACAGGAGAAAACGGAACAGAGAATTATTAAACAAACTATAATACCTGTAAATGTTTGTAACACTGAGCTGCAAGTACTTTTAGATACAGGGTCCCAAATCAGTGCCATATCAGAATCATTCTTTGATCATATTTCATGTAAGCCAGGGTTAGTAATAATGTCTGTTAGTGGAGTGAAAATTATAGGAGCTACTGGCAGGTCCAGCAAGCCCATTCAAAAACAAGTATTGATGGACTTTGAAATAGGAAGCCAAAAATTTGAACATGATTTTTTAGTGGTCCCTGAACTAAGTGCTGAAATGATTCTAGGTATTGATTGGCTAGACAAGGAAAAAGCAGTTTTAGATTGTGGTAGTGGAACTGTTAAGATTAATAGGGAAACCGAAACAATAGAAATTAAATTTGAAGGTGACAACCAGGTCCAAGCTGTGAATGTAGAACCCATTTTGCTAAAAATAGAATCTGAAAATGATGGTTTGTCCCAACTATATGAAATATACCATGTGAGAGGTTTATTGCAGGATGATCAAAAGACTGACAGTTTTAGGGAAATTGTTGATGTTATCCAAGAAATATCATGTGAACAGAAAGATGATTTATTTGATATCTTGAATAGTAATAAGAAAGTGTTCTCTGATAAACCAGGTGTCGTAAACAACTTTGAATATCGTATGGATATCCTAGAACATGAACCATTCTTTGTCAGACCATATCCAATACCTATAGCTAAGAAAGAAGCAGTACAAGCTGAGATTGATAAAATGTTGGAATGGGGGGTAATAGAAAGAAGCAATAGTGAATACAATAGTCCACTTATTATAGTCAATAAAAAGGATGGAGGTGTAAGAGTAGTCATTGATGCACGGACATTAAATAAAATTGTCAGGAGAGAAGTAGACAGGCCAGAAAATTTAGATGATTTATTGCAAAAGTTCCATAATGTAAAATATCTAACCAGTTTAGACCTTACTGCTGGATATTGGCAGATCCCATTACACAAAGATTCTAGAAAATATACAGCTTTCTTGTTTGCAGGAAAATGTTACCAATACAAAGTTGTACCATTTGGTTTGAATACTTCTGTTTCTGTTTTCATTAGGGCTTTGGATTCTGTATTAGGAAAAGAACTTTGTGCCAGATTGACTGTATATGTAGATGACCTATTGATTGCTACTGATAACTGGGAGGAGCATTGTGACCTATTAAACAAAACCCTTATTGCTCTTCAAGCAGGGGCCATGACTTTAAAGTTAAAAAAGTGTGAATTTGTGAGACAAGAAATTAAGTTTTTAGGACACATAATAACCACATCTGGGATTGGCAAGGACCCAGAAAAGCTTAATGCTATTGAAAAGTGCCCTCCTCCAAAGAACAGGAAACAGTTGAAAGCGTTTTTAGGTCTTTGTGGGTTTTACCGCAAATTTGTGAAGGGGCAAGCTTTCAACAGCCCACATTTGAATAGCTTGTTAAAGAAAAATAGTGTATATATTTGGACATCTGAATGTCAGAAAGATTTTGAAAATTTGAAAACTGATTTAGTAAGGGAAAACATTTTAATCACCCAGTTTTAAGTAAGCCATTCCACATGATTACAGACAGTAGTGCTTATGGTATTGGTGTTGAAATATTTCAGGAAAACACAGAATTTGGGGAAACAAAACATAATACCATTGCTTTTGCTAGTAGGACTTTAACTAAATATGAGAAAAACTATACTATTTCAGAGAAAGAAGCCTTAGCAATCATTTGGGGATTAAAGAAATTTAGGAATTATTTATGGGGACATAAAACTATAATTCATACAGACCACAAGGCATTAACCTTTTTAAAAAACTGTCGACTGTTTACTGGCAGATTGAGTCGATGGGCCCTGTACTTACAACAGTTTGATTATGAGATATTATATATTAAAGGTAGTGACAATTATGTAGCTGACGCTTTATCACGATTGCCTGAGGGTATGAACAACTTACCAAGGGAATGTAATAAAGAAGGCAAATTTCATATAAGATATATTAAGGAGGTGCCAGGTAGGAAAAGAATAGAGCAAATTTGTAAAAGTATGAGGTTCCATCAGAATGAGGATAAATATGGAAGTCAGTGAAGGTTAATTTTAGTAATCCTAATTACCCACAAATCTGCAGATTTTATAAAATATTTAATGGAATTTTATACAGGAGAAAGAATACCAGCACTGAAGAATGGAAGGTGTGTTGGCCTAGGCAATTTGAGACTGAAGTAATTGATTATTTTCATCTTGCCTTAGGGCATTGTGGTCCCAAGAAATGCATTGAAAAGTTAAATGATGTTGTTGCAATTAATGTAGGTGTTACTAAGAAAATTACTGAGAGAATAAGATCTTGTGATGTATGTCAGAGGGCAAAAGTAACAAATAGAATAAATCAAGGTTCCATGCAGAATACAATACCAGAGGACACATTAGAATTACTGTCAGTGGATTTGTATGGTCCTTTACCAAAAACCTCAGGTAATTGGTCTTACATTGTTGTAGTGTTGGAAGTATTCTCCAAATTTATTAAATTATACCCAATTAGGAAAGCCACTGCTAAAGCAGTCTTTAGCAAGATGACTGAGTATTTTAACACCATTGGTAAACCTAAAGCAGTTTTGTCTGATAATGGGCCACAGTTTATCTCAAAAATTTGGAAGGAAGGCATGAAGCAACATGATGTTCAAGTTAAATATATTTCAGCTTACCACCCAGCTAGTAACCCTGTCGAAAGATATATGCGTGAATTAGGAAGGTTAGGTAGAACCTACTGTCACCATAACCATAAGGCTTGGGGCAGATTTGTAAATGACTTTGAAAAGACCATGAACACCTTATACCATGAAACCACAGGTTTTACCCCTGAAGAAATTCTGTTGGACCATAAAAGCAAAAGTATTATTGAAGAGATCTTGCAATTCCCCCCTATTGTAGGAATTAACCTGCATGAGAAAAAAGAGTTAGTTAAGAAAAGAATGAAAGAGAAAGCGGCCGCTAGATCTAAGAGGCATGATAATAACCTCAAAACAACTAAATTTAAGCTTGGAGATTATGTTTTAGTAAAGACCCATGAAAAAAATAGCGAAATTAATAATGAAATTTCTAAATTCAAATATATTTACAATGGACCTTTTGAAGTGCAAGGAACTCCACATGCAAATGCTTATTTTCTTGTGTACCCTAGGTCAAGGAAGCCTTTAGGAGTTAGAAATATAGTTGACCTGAAAATGTATGTCCACAGAAACCAATAATGAATGAAATGTACAACCCTCAGGGGGCAATGCACTCTTTGCATTGTCAGGTGCCTGACGAGCACCAGGGACCCGAGTCGTTGCTAGCACTACTTCCATTTCTTTTCGTGCTGCCAACCTTCCTCTTCATCATTCAGAACTTTTACTATCTTCTTTCCTTCTTCTCTATCAGAGTGTATTGAATAGTGTGGCAATGATGTAAGATATTGTGTATTGTTTGTGGACAAGTAAATGGAAAAATAATATGGGTACACTAGAAAATGGCAAAGAATAATGAAAATATAGTGGGTACTGTAAAGGAAAAATGAAATTAAAAAGTAATTGGAAAGAGAAATATGGATGAGAAAAGGTAAATGAATGCCATAATATAATTAAATGTAAATGTTTTTGAAAAAGAAAGGGGCAAATATGGTGTTGAAAAACTGTATATGTGTTTAAAACTGAGGAGATGAACCTGGCTAAGGTATGTGTAAAGTAGATGTGAGGTATGTGTCTAGTGCCAGCAAAAGAGTTGGCAGAAATCACTTGCAATAGGATATGAAATTATTGTCCTGATCTTGATGTATGTAATGACCTAACTGTGTGTGGAAAAGCAATGATAAAGGAGTAGTAAGAAATACTTTATCCTAACTTGATCCTGAATATGACATTTAATTCTTTCTCGATTAATGTATATGTTACCTGATTGTGTCATTTGAAAAGAAATGGTTTTGTTACCAGTGTCTAATTGCTGTTTCAAAGTTACAGGTTTCATGTTTTATACCACTAATGCAAATTTTACCAAAAGTGTGTCAGAATGATAAAAAACCTGGAAATGATGACAATAAACTGCTCAAAAATATGTTGATGAGCAGTAAAACAAGACAAAATAATAAAAATGCTGTGGTCCTGATGCTAAGGACTACAAAATATACGATGTGAGCAGTAACCAAAGGACTTGCCATTGTGGGGCAAGGAGCTGATAAGTGGTCATGAACTGCCAAACCTAGAGGATGGGGCAGTGTGTCAATTTAAAAATGTGTTTTTTGTGTATTCTTAATTTAAATTGTGTTTTTGTGTCTAAATGTGTATGTAAAAAGACTGCTAAACCAATAATGGGTAGAATGTGTAACATGGACTGCTAGTGCTGAGGCAAGCAGTGAATTAAGTTAGGTTTTTTTGAGCAATATGTTATAAACTGACTATTCTTATTGAAGTCAGTGAAAAGTTATTATAAAATGTATAAGGAATCTTATTTAAATGGATGTAGATGTTTTTGATACTAGGTTTTTTGAAATAACGTAAAGTTTTGGACTGCCTTGTTTTGAAACACAGCAGTGATGATTAAAGATAGGCTCTGAATATGTTAGTGTGTTTATGTGTAACAAATATTTTGGACTGCTATTAATGAAGAGCAGCTTTAAAGTTAATTATATTGAAACAACCTTGCAAAGTTACTTTGGTATTTAAGCAGTCAGTTGGAAAAGGTTTCTCATAGTTGTTTGTATAAATAATTGTGCATATCCGGATGCAAACTGAAATTTTCAATATTTCATTAATTGCTGAACCTTGTAAAATATACTGTGATCATTAATATGCTTGTGTGTCTGTGAAATTTTACATTCCTCTATAATTATTGAGAGACAAAATTCTGTTTTGCTAACTTAGAATGTCCTGTGTTATTGTATATGTGTTTAAATTTTTTTCATATTATTTAAAGGCTTTTCCTATTCTACTTATAGGTAGATGAGATTGTGTACTGATTCCCTATTAACTGAACTGTGTGTGTATGAAAAGAACATGCTTAAAGATATCTTGTGTAATGGTGCAAAATTAGTTTCCTTAAACCAGTGTGAAAATGAAAATTGCTTTAGATATTTTACTTTGAAAATATTTTGGAAGAAATACATGCAATTTCTTAGTGTATATACTGTATATTTGTAATGTGTGTGTGTGTGTTTTTTTTTTCTCCCAACTGAAGTTGGATGGAATAAATTTTATTTTTTTTGCAGCCAGCACCACTTAGGTGTTATGGATGTTTCCTTGAAGTATCCCTGATCGGAAACTTCAACGAAACATGGGGCATGTGTAACACCACAGCTCTTATGCTGTATGGATTCATTTTGCTTTATTTAATGTTACATTGTTGATCGCCTGTGAATGTGTTCAAATCGATAGCATAAAATTGTGTATTCTTTTCTTTGTCAAACCTTTGATGTCGTGATTTGATTCTATGCAAAGTAGTGTATCTGCAATTTGTATTCTTTGTCCCATTTGGAGGGAACAGAACTTTTGTATGTAATTGTAATTTTGTGTGAATAATTTTTTGTAGAAGTGTCAATATGTGAAAATGTTCTGTTTTATTTAATGTATTTGTTTGCTGTTATGTAAATTGCTGATCCTCACTTAGGGTTCTTAGTTAGTTTGTATGTAAATGGTGTAGTGGTTCCCCTCTGGAACGGAAATGCATAGCGCGCGCAAATTGTGGTTGGCATAGGTGGAAAAGGTGGAACTGATAGTCAGTCGGAGACGAGCCACTAGTCGGGAAGGAGCTACCAGTCTGTGCACTGTCAATGTAAAGGTGCATATCATGCTGATTCAGAGAGAGGCTTTTACTGCTTCTTTCCAATGCCTCGGATGGGTGGATAAATAGCTGGATCTATTCTGGAATTTGTATGAATCATCGCCATGAAGATACGATAAAGTCCGGCAATTCTACCTGTAATTCCACCTACCAACATGCAGTTGCCACCACATTGCGCAATCACTGTAACGTAATACTATATTGATGTACAGTGAAGGATCAGCCTAATGGATGTGTTAGTGTGCTGAAATATAAGGTAATTCATATCGGAATTTATTTACTTACCTTGATTTTACTCCTCATCATAACACCTCTCAGGGTCCTCTCCGTTTGAAGTAAAGTGATTACCGAGTGTCCTTACTGAAAGTACGTTGAAGCCTAGAGTTTGGTTAAATAATGCCTCTTGAACTTATTAGAAAGATAGTTAAAGCTAATGTGGTAACAGAGTGAGTTAAAGCAAAGGTTATTTGTCCAATAATAATTTTCCTATTGAAGCTGTTATTTAAAGTGCTGTTACCAACTTCAAACTTTAGGCTGAGTATTATAAAGTAAATGATCACGTTGTTGTCTGTAGTAAATTCTAAAAAGGAGAGTCAGTTCCTTGCAGTTTTGTCAACATTGTATTTCGTTGTAGTAAAAGTGAGAAAGCTGCAGTTGTGAAACGTTACATTCTCATGTATGCCAAGTGTTTGTCTCTCTTGTGTGCATATTAACAGTATAAAGACCACTCAGTTTGTGTAAACCCTGAAAGTGATAGTGTTTTTTCTGTACCTGTTATAATTTTGAAAATAGTTCCTGCTGCTCTAACTGTTAGCTTCAATCTTAAAACATATGTGTGTTAGAGTTCATTGCACTCGCGTGTTGCTAAGTCTAGGTTGTGTCTGTTGTGTTGTCCATTATAGTTAATTATACCTACTTTCATAAACGAGAATGTTAATCTTTCTCTTGCCTAATTAGGCTGGCGACCGTTTCCCTTATTCTATAAACAGTATAGCTAGGCAAAATTTTGTTTGTCACTATTCCAATATTAACGTAATTCTGACTTTCATTTCCGATAAGCCACTTCCATTAGGAACAATACGGTCAACTTAACAAAATTCCTCTCAGAGGGTAACACTGCTCTGTTGCTTTGTGCCATAGTTACTTTTACAAAATTGTTTTATGTTACAACCTGCTTCTGGCATTGAGGTTATGGTACAGTAGTTAGCAGACGGGGAGTGTTATACACTCCGTTGTTGGCAGTCACGATGGTAACATGTTTGTATAGTGTGAAACTAGCCAATATGATCAATAAATGTTTTCTGTACAAGTCGATCTTTTATCGACCTGTCGCGACTACTACTCAGAAATTTTTAAAAACTGCACGAGAACTCCATAAAAATTGATACAATTCATCTGGTAACTTGTCCGCCCCGATAGCTGAATGACAGCCGGCACGGTAGCTCAGCGTGTTGGGTCAGAGGATTTAGCTACCCTCTGTAATAAAAAAACTGAGTGAACGGATCAACGAACAACCTGAACGAGTGTCATCGGACGTCTGCCACTAACAAATTCAACGAACAATATAGAACAAAACAAGATCAACGAAAAAAAAAATTGTCAGCGTGACGGACTGCCGTCCTAAGGGGCTCGGGTTCGATTACCGGCTGGATCGGGGATTTTTCTCCGCTCAGGGATTGGGTGTTGTGCTGTCTTAATCATCATTTCATCCCCATCCGGTGCGCACTTCGTCCAATGTGGCGTCGAATGTAATAAGACCTGCACCAAGGCGGCCCGACCTGCCCCGTAAGGAGCCTCCCTGCCAATGACGCCAAACGCTCGTTTCCATTTTTCCATCTGCTAACTTCAGCTTTCTTTTACCAGAACCCATCCCTGTAGCCGAGGTCGCTGATGCACGCCCGCGCAGTAGCGTTCGATTCTTAAAGTGCTAAATTCAAATCCTTGTGTGGGAGAAATCTGGCCTGAAACGGAAGGGTAGTCCTGATGTACTGTATCACCTGTTTCTGAGCCAATGCACTGGATTAAATTCAAAACCTCACCGCAGTGTCCCACGGAGTGACAGCATGTGATAGTAGATGGTGATCGGTCAGACGATTGGGGATCATACGCTCTACGGTGCGCAGAACAGATTGCCAGACAGATGGAACGAAGTTCATTGGTAAATTAAGTACTTTTGCTTTCCACTTTTTCATTTCGATGCCACAGAACTGTTTTTCACTGTAAGGATCAGGCTAGACCTTGGCTACTGTGTACAGGATGCCGCCTGCCGACGCTGAGTCCACGTGAATAACTCGCTCACAGTGAGTATTGCTGCCAAGGTAAGTCTTCGCCAACGCGTTGCTGACTAGCCACGCATTGCAATGTGTCCTCCAGGAGCCAATGAGAGGGCCGTGAAGGATCACGTGGGGGGGACAGGCGGCAGACTAGCGAGAACGCTCCAATACAACCGGGACGCTCTCTTGACACCCAGACCTCGACTCGATCACGATTGTCTTCCTTCTTGTCCATTTTCGGGCGTCATGCCCGATCAATCTAGCCGTCTAGGGCCTTCCACTAGCTGCAGCTTTATACCTCAACTCCTTAGGTTAAATTTACTAGCATAAATCTGTCGTCAGTTTTTACATTTTTGTTCTTTATGTAATTGAAATTCCTCCGCTCAACCGGGTGTCTACATCCCGCCTTCCTTACAACAAATCCTGTACAGCGGTCCCCTTGGTCCTATTTGTGAGAAGTAGTGGAAACGCCGGTTATGGTTTCACCCTTCCATTTCTCTCATCATTATCATTATCATCATCATCAATAGCAACAAAAACACGACACCACCAAATTATTGCGACCTACACGAGACACTCTTGAAGACATAATTCACACACGTGCCGAAAGAAAGGTGCGATTGGATGCGAAGGAGGAAAAAAAAAACTTTTCTAACTAAGCGTCTAAACGTACTTCTCGGAATACCCCTTCCAACAGTAACATTACATTACGTTATAGGATTAAAAACAGCCGACCAGTTGCAAAGGATAAAGTAATCTTTACCTAGGTTTCGATAGATTTAAATCTATCTTCCTCAGAAGGCGGCCTGAGGACAATGAACATCGTAATTTATATTAAAAGGTATGAAACATAAGTCAAGAATAGAGTTTAATATATATTAGGAGAATCTTGTATTACAAAATATGAGAAGGATTCCTGGTACTTACAGTATTACATTAACATGGAGTGATATGTCATTGTCGTTTTTACAAACATCTGCATAGCTCCATTAGTACAAATAAAATATAGCCCTGAGAATAGGGTTTGTCAGACAAATAAAAATAAGTACATGGAAGTTGGAGAGCGCATAAGCGACTGGGTAAAATCGGCCAGCGTAGTAGCACTGCAGCCAGGGCAGGTGGCGCTCAGGTCGCGAACTATGTGCCGATTGGCGTACTGAAGCAACATGTAAAATATCCATATTAATTGCGTCCTTAGATAGAGTGACAATAAATAAAAGGAAAGCATTTAACACTCCCGTTATGACATTGTGGGAGCCTTAGGAACAATAACGTAGATACATACATCGAAAAGGCAGGTGGCGCTTACGCCATAAGTCACATACAGTGGCATATACAGCCAGAATATAAAAGTTATATTATCATACGTCCGTCTGATCGGTTCCTTTCTCTCCCGCCGTCCTTCCTATGTCACCATCCATAACACCGATTCCTACACCTTTTTCCCCTCCGCCGGTGTGCCCCAAGGCTCCGTCCTCTCCCCCCTTCTGTACCTTTTGTACACGGCGGACATGCCGCCGCCGTCGCCCCCCGTCCACCTCCTCCAGTTTGCCGATGACACCGCCTTCCTCGCCCTTGCCCCCACCCTGCAACGCTCCCAACGCCTTCTCCAATCCCATCTTGACCGGTTCACCGCTTGGTGCAACCAGTGGTTGCTCAAGGTCAATCCCTCCAAAACCCAGGCGATCATTGTAGGCAAAACCACCCCTTCCTTCCGCCTCCTTGATTTCTATCTCACCGTCTATGGCCGTCCTATCGCCCTCACTCCCACCCTTAAGTACCTTGGCGTCACCCTCGACCGTCGCCTCTCCTGGACTCCCCATCTCCAGACAATCCAAGCCAAGGCACGTTCCCGACTCCGTCTCCTCAAGCTCCTTTCCGGCTGCACGTGGGGTCTGGACCCCTCCACAATCCTCCACACCTATAAATCCCTCATCCGCCCTATCCTTTGTTACGCCCATCCAGCCTGGATCTCCGCCCCCCCTACCTTCTATAAATCCCTCCAAATCCTTGAACGCCATGCTCTCCGCCTTGCCTATCGCATCCGTCTCCCCTCCCCCACGCGGATCCTGTATGATCTCATCCTCTTCCCCCACCTCCTCCTTTTCCTTGAAAGGATACGTATCCTGTACACCTCACGTAAACTTGATCCTCCTCACCCGCTCATTTCCCCGATCCTCTCCCACCCCCGCCCGCTGCCGCGCCTGTATTCTCACGTCCCACCCGGTCTCCATCTCTCCACCCTCCATACCCTCTCCCAAGGTGGCTTCCGCCAGCTCCCTCTCCCTGATGATGTCCTCGTCCCCTCCATCTACCCCTCCTATCAACTTTGACCCTGCCCCGCCCCCCACTTCCCGTGTCCTTTCCTTTCGGCACCCTCCCTCCCTTCTCTTCTCTTCCCTTCTTTTTCCGTCTCCCTGTCCCCTCCCTTCCCCCTCTTCCCCCGGGCTTCCTCTCCCCCTTCCTCCCTCCCCCCTATCACCCCTGCCCGTGGCATCTCTGCTCTCCCCTCTCGCTCTCCCACTCCCCTTCCTCCTCCTCCTCTCTTGGCAGGTCCCCGGACTCGCACACGTATAGTGAACATTCGCGCGCCGGAGATCGTCGCCTTTTGTGTCTCGTGTGTGTGACGTCGTATAGTGTTTTTGGTGTCCGCCGTCCCACTCCTACGTTCACTTGTGCCGTCGGACTCATCAGTGTTTTGTGCGCCGTGCCGACGTGTTTTCAGTGTTGTTATCGTCACATGTGAACGACTCCGTGTTTTTTATGTCTCTGTGACCTCTCTCTTTTGCCCGTCACTTTGATCATTGTCATTCACCATGTTTTCTACTCTTGTAAAACGCTATGGCTGAAGAGCGGCGTAGTGTGCCGCTGCCAGCCTACCTGAGTTGTACAGGTTTTAAAATAACAATAAAGTAAAAAAAAAAAATTATATTATCATATTAGTGAAGCACATAGATCGTATATAAATCAAAACTTTAAGAATAATCAGTAATGGCTCTTAAGACGTAAATTACGAAACCTGGTCAACAATCCAGTTAATATACATTCTCAGGGAGCCAAGGTTTTAGAATGAGAGAAAATTACATGAGGGCCGATGTAGTGGCAGCCATACATCGTGAGAATACCACATTACATAAAAGGTAGTGAGCTTAAAGATTTGAAAGTGCATTATAGCTTCCTGAGGAAATAGACTACTGAGGTTACCAACATTAATGTTATATATTAAACAGTACGGGTTTAAAGCCTTCGAAGAATTGTCTACAGGCAAGGTTCAACTGATCGTTCAGTATATTACCGTCTTTGAGCTCTAGATGTTTAAAAATAAATAACTCTTCCCACAGATCTAGTCTCCGTCCTTTGACTTGTCTGTGTAGGATAACCGTGTCTTCTAACTGTTTGGGCGTATGGCCTCAGGAAGCTATAATGCACTTTCAAATCTTTAAGCTCACTACCTTTTATGTAATGTGGTATTCTCACGATGTATGGCTGCCACTACATCGGCCCTCATGTAATTTTCTCTTATTCTAAAACCTTGGCTCCCTGAGAATGTATATTAACTGGATTGTTGACCAGGTTTCGTAATTTATGTCTTAAGAGCCATTACTGATTATTCTTAAAGTTTTGATTTATATACGATCTATGTGCTTCACTAATATGATAATATAACTTTTATATTCTGGCTGTATATGCCACTGTATGTAACTTATGGCGTAAGCGCCGCCTGCCTTTTTGATGTATGTATCTATGTTATTGTTCCTACGGCTCCCACAATGTCATAACGGGAGTGTTAAATGCTTTCCTTTTATTTATTGTCACTCTATCTAAGGACGCAATTAATATGGATATTTTACATGTTGCTTCAGTACGCCAATCGGCACATAGTTCGCGACCTGAGCGCCACCTGCCCTGGCTGCAGTGCTACTACGCTGGCCGATTTTACCCAGTCGCTTATGCGCTCTCCAACTTCCATGTACTTATTTTTATTTGTCTGACAAACCCTATTCTCAGGGCTATATTTTATTTGGACTAATGGAGCTATGCAGATGTTTGTAAAAACGACAATGACATATCACTCCATGTTAATGTAATACTGTAAGTACCAGGAATCCTTCTCATATTTTGTAATACAAGATTCTCCTAATATATATTAAACTCTATTCTTGACTTATGTCACCTTCGTGAAGCTCCTGTCCCTTTCCTCTCCACCCTGGCCAGGCTCTACAATGTAGTCCTGTCCACTGGTTACTACCCCGACCTGTGGAAAACCTCCCGTATCCTCATGTTCCTTAAACCTGGCAAACCGCCGTCCGCCGTCTCCTCCTACCGTCCCATCAGCCTTACCTCGGTCTTCAGCAAGGTCCTGGAATCTATCCTCACCCGCCGAATCCACCAGCATCTCCGCCAGCACCGCCTCCTTCCCGTCACCCAGTGTGGCTTTCGGCCCTCCTCCTCTTCCGACGATCTTCTCCTTCACCTCACTCATCTCCTTTCCGAACAGCTTAATTCCCGTCGCTCCGCCATCTTCCTCTCACTTGACCTCGAACGCGCTTATGACCGCGTCTGGCATTCCGGTCTCCTCTTCAAGCTCCAAACCTTTGCCCTTCCCATTAACTACGTCCGTCTGATCGGTTCCTTTCTCTCCCGCCGTCCTTCCTATGTCACCATCCATAACACCGATTCCTACACCTTTTTCCCCTCCGCCGGTGTGCCCCAAGGCTCCGTCCTCTCCCCCCTTCTGTACCTTTTGTACACGGCGGACATGCCGCCGCCGTCGCCCCCCGTCCACCTCCTCCAGTTTGCCGATGACACCGCCTTCCTCGCCCTTGCCCCCACGCTGCAACGCTCCCAACGCCTTCTCCAATCCCATCTTGACCGGTTCACCGCTTGGTGCAACCAGTGGTTGCTCAAGGTCAATCCCTCCAAAACCCAGGCGATCATTGTAGGCAAAACCACCCCTTCCTTCCGCCTCCTTGATTTCTATCTCACCGTCTATGGCCGTCCTATCGCCCTCACTCCCACCCTTAAGTACCTTGGCGTCACCCTCGACCGTCGCCTCTCCTGGACTCCCCATCTCCAGACAATCCAAGCCAAGGCACGTTCCTGACTCCATCTCCTCAAGCTCCTTTCCGGCCGCACGTGGGGTCTGGACCCCTCCACAATCCTCCACACCTATAAATCCCTCATCCGCCCTATCCTTTGTTACGCCCATCCAGCCTGGATCTCCGCCCCCCCCTACCTTCTATAAATCCCTCCAAATCCTTGAACGCCATGCTCTCCGCCTTGCCTATCGCATCCGTCTCCCCTCCCCCACGCGGATCCTGTATGATCTCATCCCCTTCCCCCACCTCCTCCTTTTCCTTGAAAGGATACGTATCCTGTACACCTCACGTAAACTTGATCCTCCTCACCCGCTCATTTCCCCGATCCTCTCCCACCCCCGCCCGCTGCCGCGCCTGTATTCCCACGTCCCACCCGGTCTCCATCTCTCCACCCTCCATACCCTCTCCCAAGGTGGCTTCCGCCAGCTCCCTCTCCCTGATGATGTCCTTGTCCCCTCCATCTACCCCTCCTATCAACTTTGACCCTGCCCCGCCCCCCACTTCCCGTGTCCTTTCCTTTCGGCACCCTCCCTCCCTTCTCTTCTCTTCCCTTCTTTTTCCATCTCCCTGTCCCCTCCCTTCCCCCTCTTCCCCCGGGCTTCCTCTCCCCCTTCCTCCCTCCCCCCTATCACCCCTGCCCGTGGCATCTCTGCTCTCCCCTCTCGCTCTCCCACTCCCCTTCCTCCTCCTCCTCTCTTGGCAGGTCCCCGGTCTCGCACACGTATAGTGAACATTCGCGCGCCGGAGATCGTCGCCTTTTGTGTCTCGTGTGTGTGACGTCGTATAGTGTTTTTGGTGTCCGCCGTCCCACTCCTACGTTCACTTGTGCCGTCGGACTCATCAGTGTTTTGTGCGCCGTGCCGACGTGTTTTCAGTGTTGTTATCGTCACATGTGAACGACTCCGTGTTTTTTATGTCTCTGTGACCTCTCTCTTTTGCCCGTCACTTTGTTCATTGTCATTCACCATGTTTTATACTCTTGTAAAACGCTATGGCTGAAGAGCGGCGTAGTGTGCCGCTGCCAGCCTACCTGAGTTGTACAGGTTTTAAAATAACAATAAAGTAAAAAAAAAAAAAAAACTTGACTTATGTTTCATACCTTTTAATATAAATTACGATGTTCATTGTCCTCAGGCCGCCTTCTGAGGAAGATAGATTTAAATCTATCGAAACCTAGGTAAAGATTACTTTATCCTTTGCAACTGGTCGGCTGTTTTTAATCCTATTACGTGGAACCGTTGCTGTTGCGCAGCTATGTTTAAAATACATTACGTTATGTAATTATATTTATATATTTAGATAAATTGTTGAATATTCGTCTTTACATGTTATGGTTTTATGGAATCCAGGAAAGTGATTTATTCGTCAGCGTCCTTTGGGATAAAAATTAATTGTTTATGTTGATACAACATGCAAATGTGAGGTGCTACTTGGTCCGCTCAGAGACTATGACGATCTGAGAAAATCTGATTTTGTACCAGATTCATGACTGTCACTTCTCAGTTACGGGACGAATGATACAAATCATTCTTCTACAAAACCATACGCCCGAAGAAGAAGAAATTGTAAGTATGTGAAGCGCGATGTTATTGAAAAACGTTACAAAATAAGTGGACAAATAAAGTACGAAATAAAGAAGTACTAAAAGGATTAGGATGAGAAAGAAGTCGTTTGGAGACCATTAGCAGGCCAACGGAGAGGCTAATGGACATCAGTTACTGAAAAGCACCACCATAACAGGTATTTTTCAACTTAGACAGTAACAACTCTCGTGGTCTGAAAACAGATAACAGTGACAAAAAATACAGATGCCTACAATGCAGTTTGCCATTATTAGTCGAATTTCAGTTGCTACTTTCTCGTCAGCCCCGACACCGGCTTTGAATGAAATACGCAGTTATACACACACTTTCATTATAAAGATAGAACGCCGGCTACGTCAGACGGCAGGATTCGCCTAATAGTGCGGCTACCCGCCCAGCAGCACTGCAGAAAATGTAGCATGACCACAGCGCCTGCGTAAAATCAGGCATCTGTGCCTGTAGCTGATCATTAGGGCCCGGATTTTTTGATGACCTAAAAAACAGCGAAATACGCGCGCATTTGTGACCTAAAACTTATGTAAATATAACCTCAGAAATAAAATACTACTTTATATAAGTTTATTTAAAAGCATTCTTATCGATTTTTTTATATGCCATGTAATGCAAATTTCACTTCTAAACCAAATGTGAGTATAGTCTTACTTTTTTCGGTGTTTGAAACTAGTTACTAATAATTTATGAATTTGTCTGGAAAAACAGTGAAAATAATAATAACACTTAACCAAACTATAAAACAATGTTTTTATTAGTGTACACCGCTTCTTTAAAGTATTCCAAAGTAGTTATCACGTCCTGTCAATCTTGAGTTTCTGCACAATCACACTGGTTCACAAAGAACCACTTCAGGTTTTTCATTTTCAAAAATCTACGGTTGCCGCCGAGGATACTTTTGTACCTGGAAATCTCCTCTCCACATTACAGGAAGTCAGTCACAGGAGCAGATCTGAACGGCGGCGAGATCACTGCAGGTCAGCTTTGTTTCACTGTCTTCAAGTGGTTTGTCATTCCGAGAAGGCCTGTCACTAATTATAATAATTGCAGAATATCCAGGATTCAGCTGGAGAACACTTTGCAATTTATGTAACTCTGCAGGCTTTCGTGGCCGTTGTCACTGAAGTTAAAATCTTCTGGGTTATTAGGCCGCGTCAGTGTTCTAGCAGTAGTGGACACCAGAAGATCCTGAGGGAGATCCCAGCAGAGGGGTCGAAACGTCGATCATTTTAGAAGAAACTTGACGCGGCCTAATAACCCAGACGATTTTAACTCCACTTTGCAATTTGTTGCTCTCTTAGTCCGTCACATAACCACAAGCTCGAACCAGCTCATTCTGCACATGTTGTACAAAGGGAGTCACACAGCTGAGTATCAACGGTTACCAGTCGCATGACGACTTTTAATATTACTGAAAATCTGGATTTAATGTATACCAAGTTTCCAGACAAGGAATCTGTAAAGGCCTCTTTCAAACTTTTGATTGCACTTGATTCAACCCTATCAAGCTCACAAAAGATTGTCTTTGTTTTGGTGTAGTTGGTGCAGCAATACTTAGCAGCATTAAGCGAAGAGCCCCATCGCGTAAAAACAGGCTGAAGGGGGAGAGGCAGTGGAGGTGCTTGTTTCTCGAAATTCTGCACCCTTAGCGGAGCTTTCACGTAGATTTTCTAGCCACAGGAAATTAATTTGTTCACATCACCTCCTTCTGCTAATCTGTGTAACGCATGCGCAAGACAAGTGACATACAGCATACTGAGGCACAGAATGTGATGCCTCTTGGCTGCTTTAGCCAAGTACGAAGCATCAGATATCACTGGGAGCAAAACGTTGTCTTTTTTAATACCATCCGGCCCCAGTAACTTCAGAGAGTTGTCAAATTAAATGACAATTGTCGAGCTGTTTACTCTCTCTAGAGCTTCACACGTTAGGTGGAAGATTTCTCCAGGTCCGTCAACTTTTAGAAAATCAACAACAACATTTGCGACATGACGTCCATTCACATTGGTGGTCCCATCGATGGACACACAGACCTTCTGGTCTGGAGAGGTGCCAACTTTTGAGAAAGCCAGTTAGTAGTATGCCGGACAGTGCAGGCGGCGCGGAGGAGGGGCGAGTGAGAGGGGGGGGGGGGGAGGTGAGCGTGACGGTAGTGGCAGGATATCAGACATTACTGAAGGCCAATATACAACTGAAAAAATGATGCAGTATATTCAAAAACTGATATATACAGAGCCTTTTTTTCTCAAGTAGTCTGAATAGAATACTCCAATAGCCTCCTTAGCAGCAAGCAGGCCCTTTTTCTTAAAAGTACACAGCTGACATGCTTTTTGGTTTGAAATCATATGCATCCTCTGCAATAACAGAGCCCTTAACAGTTCTGTGTTCATGTTAGCACTAAATTCTATTGTCTTGTTCTTCTCCACCACACTAAAAACTCTTTCCACATGGGAAATATTATGAGGTACCAGAAAATAGCCTCATTAGCTTACTCAGTGAAGAGTAATTTCTTATTCCTGAAGCATCCCTGATTTTTGAAATCTCATACCAAATTCTGACAGGCTTCTCATCCTTTTCAAAAGAGAATGTATCAGACTGGTAACGACTGAACTCTGTTTCCCAAAGATTCAATTTCTTATGATGATAGAATATTAGGAAACTCGTCAATCAACATATATTCTATTGATAAAAAACTCTTCAATTTTCGTTGGAACAAATGCAGTATATTCAAAAACTGATATATACAGAGCCTTTTTTTCTGAAGTAGTCTGATTAGAATACTCCAATAGCAATTTCAGCACGGTGAAGAAACTTTTCTTTAACCGCCCATCTGTTGACAATGTACGAACACACGTGTTTGTATAGAACAGTCTGACATCGGACTTACATTTTAAGTGCAGTTTCGTCTAGAGAAACTTCCTTTACGTAAGCCCTCGTGTTTGCCCCAACGACCAACTCGCCATCACATTTCTGTACATTCACAGATCAAAATTTCATATGAAGCAAATTTCTATCGGACTCCAGAACTAAGGTTGCTCTCACAAAGCGAACAACAAGATCACTTAAAAGATTATTAAACTCTGAATTAAGTTTATGAACAAGTGGGGACTCTTGTTGGAGAAGTACATATCAGGAGTTAAGTGGTGAAAGAACAGAGCTAAGTAACAAAAGATACAGCTTAATCTATGGATTTTCAAGCTTGTAGAACAGAGACAACCACGTAGCAGAAACATACTCATATTTTGCGTGGCTTTTTACCAAAGACTTACTGACATATCTTTAAAGCATCAGTCTCTTTGAACTCTTTAGCAAGCAATAAGAAATGTAAACTAAAAACTGTTCAATATTAATATTTACAAGCCCGCTGCAGCTCTTTTGAGCAGCTAAGTGCGCAAGACGACAAGCACAGCCTTGCACGTGAATATTACTATTTTCTTTACAAATAAAGGAACTTACACCTTTGGAACACCAGTCATAGTACTTGCATTGTCGCATGCGAAACCTGCATAGCTATCCCACTGTGTCTTCTTTAGTCCAATATGCAAAACACTTAATATTCCTTCGCCAGTACTGTCGCCGGTTTCTCGAACTGAGAGAATTTCAGTTGAAATCCGCAAAGTTTCGGCGTCGAAAAGCGACACAACAGCTTGGTAATGCTTTTAGTCATTCATATCGTTACTGCCGCCTGTTGCCAAGGCAGAGGGCTGGGACTTCATTAACTTTGTTACCTTTCCCTCAGTTGTAGAAACCACGCTTTTAATTAGCAAATACAGACTACACCTGCTAAGCAATACGCTCTGCAGTATTTTCTATTGAGGAAGCCATTGCATACGGTATTTCGTGCAAAAATCTCATTCGTATGTGGAACTAGAGGTGGAGCATCAGGACAATGCTTCAAGTGATAGAAAATTTCCCCAGCATTAGACAAAACAGCTTCATCTAGTTAAACAGCCGGTTTAATCGCGATAACCGAAGAAAATTTCCCCAGCATTAGACAAAACAGCCTCATCTAGTTAAACAGCCGGTTTAATCGCGATAACCGACTTTTGATAGGTTTCCATAAGCTCCGTCTCTAATGACCTTATCGTCGGTACGATGTTAAACTATACTTTTGTACTGACTTCTCTTTCCATAACTAAGGACATTTTGAGTGCAAAGGAGAATTATGGCACTCATTTACGCGTATTTTGAAAACACTCCACAATCGAACTTCATCTCTCCTCACTGGAGAAAAGTTGTACAAAGCTCAGTGATCTATAACAGGACTTTGTTGAAAAAAGTTCAGTTTTTTCACAAATAACCCAGCTTTTCACTGCCAGATCATAACTTTCAATCTGCTCTCGTAGACATATACACGAAAATGTTACACATTGGGTACAATCGTCTCATCTCGCTAGCTAAGAAAACGTTTTATTATGCGCGTGGATATAAAGCCTTTCAATCTATTCCTCGAGTTCTCTCACCAAACAACACCATACGACTTTCATATTTTACCGGGGCGTTGACATGTAGCGATGTGGAAGTCGAAAGTAGAACCTACACGTTGATTTAGTTATAACAGACTACGTGAGTGGATAGGGATAAATCTTCGAATAAAATAAGCAGTGACTTCGACATTAAATCGCTGAAGCATTGTGAAATCAACCGGCTTGCGCCAGACTATTTTATCAATTATGCTGTTACAATCTAACCACATGTTTCGTGTTCAAAAACATGATGCACGCTATTGCAATGAGTAAGAGGACGTCAAAATCTATGCTGTCACGAAGGAGATGAATAAAACAACGGCTGCGCTGAACGGAATCGGTTCCGTTTTCATGCGGCAATGCGGCAATGTATTTTACTAACATTTGCAAATGTAAACGACTATATACGGCGTTATTCCACATTTCTAAGGGCTCCTTGTATTCTGTGGGTGAACGTAGCGAGAAAGACCATTTCAGAGCAGAGCATCAGGTATCGTATATTAGTTTCATGTCTCTGCGATAGAGGACGATATAGGGCAATAAAATTCCGAAAGAGCCATTCCTTGGGCTTGCGCCTTCGCCGCTCCCCAGCTGTAGCGCACTCCGCATGATGGACTACGCTAGTGTTGGAATACGAAAAATAACACAGGAAACTAGTAGTTCCGCACTGCAGATCTCCCAATATATCCCGAGCAGACAATAGCCTCCTTTATAACGCCGTAATGTTTCTTGACTAGCTTTCTTCTGAAGTTGTAGACCATTCTATCGATGGCTACGACACAGATATTCAGTTTAATATTACACATTTCCTTCCACTAGTCTTTATCTTGATGCATAAAATACAGACTAAGGTGTTTATGCTTTTGAAGAACTTCGTTTTATGTGCTTTTAGCGCCCGTGTAAAGACACAGTAATGAGCGGAAAATAAATTTACAAAAATTTTCGTTCACCAACCCAAGTGTCTTACAGTTCTCGAATATGTTTTAAACGCTAATCCTTCTCGGAATTCATGCGTGCGTGTGTGTGTGTGTGTGTGTGAGAGAGAGAGAGAGAGAGAGAGAGAGAGAGAGAGAGAGAGAGAGCACGCGCGCGCGTGCGGTTATATATATAAATTTACTGACTTAACTTCTGTACAACTGTTGTAATATTACAGATCGTTCTTATGTATTTAACACCTGTACGACAAAAGAAACTAATCAACACCATTATCTTCCTATACCCAAACCAGCGTTTGCGGAAATGGTTTGTAAAATCCATCCGGGCGGGCACTTACTACAACGATTTATCAGAATTATCGCCGCGCGGGGTAGCCACTGGTAGGACATGTTCTGAGGCATCAAGGGATCACCAATTTAGTATTGGAGGGCAGCGTAGAGGGTAAAAATCGTAGAGGGAGACCAAGAGATGAATACACTAAACAGATTCAGAAGGAGGTAGGTTGCAGTAGGTACTGGGAGATGAAAAAGCTTGCACAGGATAGAGTAGCATGGAGAGCTGCATCAAACCAGTCTCAGGACTGAAGACCACAACAACAACAACAACGGGGTAGCCACGCGGTCAGTGGCGCCTTGTTACGGTCCGTGCGGCTTCCCCCGTCGGAGGTCATCGGTCCCTAGGCTTGCACACCACTTTATCTAAGTTAAACTGACCTACGCTAAGGACAACACACACACGCATGCCCGAGGGAGGATTCGAACCTCTGACGGGGAAAGCGGCGCGTGGCAAGACGCCCAGCCCAAGACCATGCGGCTACCCCGCGCGGCAAACATTAATCGACGAAAGTTACCGTTCCCCGTTACCGGTAGAATTTCTTTTCTCCGAGAAGCTCTCGAGTGGTATCTAAAATCTACGTTAGTTGCTGAGAAACACTCATGGTAACTTACACTACTTTTCAAGGGAGACTGGACCAATCAGACCACTTGATGAAAGACCACTCTACACATAAATTCATTCTCTTGCCCATTTGAATGTTATTTTCATTAGCGAGAGAGAGAGATAGATTCACAACGTACACTCCTTCACCTTGCCTTCAATCTTCTCGGATTATAAATTCTTCGTTTGTGTGGATCGGAGTATTTAAGCCCTCCACCAAAACGGTCCACGAAACCAGCGTTCAGCAATCTGGAGTGCCTTAGCCCATTTTTGCTTCCATATTCCATCCAAGAAGAAACTCCTAGATCACTTTGGTTTCCAAGAAAAACCAAAACTAAAAATGGGCAAAACGAGGACTAAAGTGAGAAAGGAGCAGCAGAGGAAACAAATATCGGAATACAGGGCTAAATTATTGCACAGGTGCAGGAAAAACTAACAGTGCAACTGAAGAAATAGCGCGGTTGGGAGTTCTCAATACGAAAAGAAGAAAAACAGTGTCCAGCGGCATATTATTTTATTGCGGACAACAAGTCGTACTTTTTTATGTGTATACACAAAAGAAAATACAATGGACTGAGGTCAAATGGACATGGACATAATTTCAACTAACCATTCTCTAGCAACCCATCTGATATAGTAGGTACCGACGAACGACTGACTTGTGCTAGAGAGCAAACGTGTATGAGCTCCAGGAGTTTCTTATTGGCAGGACGCATCATAGAAAAGAGTGACATGTGTAACTAACAGACTAGATACACTAATAATATATAAGTATTCATGCGTAAATATGATGTTTAGAAAGAATATTTCGGGCCCCTTCTAGCAGGCTGATCCGACATGGGAGCAATCCTTACTCGAGATTACATTCAGGACACTACAGCTCGAAACTTGACACCCTATTGTGTGAGGTTTCTCCGGTTAATGGATTGGTGAAAAAGTTTCAGCGCTACGCCATTTCGGTCTACACAAACGGAAACAAAGATTCGTTCAACAATATGGGAATTGTGACTCGGCCTTGACGCAAAACATTTTGTTATTTGTTTACTTATATATTCCCCAAACTAGTTTCAGCGACAAACGTCGCCATAATCAGTGGTTTTTTTAAAAATCTAAAACATGCAGAACATAGCATAGCGAACACTGTAACACATTATTACATTTTTACTGATTTTTTAAATATAGTTTTCTGTAGATACTTTCATACTACCTTATTTATAGTAGGTTGTAGCATATTTTTACGAACTGTTGTCGCTGTTTGCGGCATATTTTCTATGCTTTTTCTGTTGTCGTTTTTCTCGGCATGCATCATGTCATCTGCAACTGAGTGAGCGGTTGTTAGTAAACAAATACTAAAAGGTGAACTTACGTATGTCAGCGTTATACACTTGGGATTGCGATAGTGTTGTGGATACAGTTTCGATGTGTACTAGGCTTTACTTAGTTTGTCGTGTACTCACGTTCGTTGGACAGCATGCAGCTAATTTTATACACAGAATCCAAAACATTACACCATCTTGCTGTTCGCGTGCGTCGCGAGAAATGTATCGCACGTTGGGAGAAGGGTATAAAACTGTAGCGGGTGTTCTGACGACTTCTGTTCCTTATTTCTGTGTGTGTTGGGAAAGTGGTTCTTCCGTGTGTGTGTGCTTTCTGTTCTGTGTCCTGGGTCAGTTCTCTCAAACGGTAAAGAGTTTTGTTGCAAAGTGTAGTGTTTTCGTTTACTACGTTTTTCTCTTCCACTATAGCCTTTTGTATATAGTAATTTTCTTCTACTTTTAGTTGTCGGTATAGGCTGTTCCCGTGTTTCAGGATGTGTACATAGCTTTCTATATTAGAGGCATTATGGTTTTTGTTCATTTGGTGTTCTGCGAAAGCTGTGTGTGTGTTGTCTCTCTTTAGAGCTCTCATGTGCTCTGTGTACCTCGTTTGGAAATTTCTGCTTGTTTGTCCTATGTATTAGACCTGGCAGGAGTTACATGTGAGCTTATGTATTCCAGCATTGCTGAATAGGTTCTTTTGTCTGGTATTAAGCCTTTTTTTTTCGAACTGTGTTGTTTGTTCTGAATGTTACTCCGCTCCCTTGCTTTTTCAAGATGTTTCCAATTCTATGTGATATTTTGTTACTGAATGTCAGTGTGTACCATCTGTCTGTGTGGTGTGGTTTGCTGTGTTATCATTGTGTCCTGCCTCTGGGTTTTCAGATCCTTCGAATGTGCTCGCGAGTGGGTAGTGTTTCATTTTTACCTTGTTGTTGAGTTTGTTTATGATGTCTGTTTTGTAGTCGTTTTCAATAGAAATTTGTTTGATTATACTTAATTCCTGTGTGTAGTTTTCTGGTTTCAAAGGTGTTCTGTTTATCCTGTGTGTGAAACTGGCATATTTATGGACTATCGGGTGGTTAGATGAGCTATGGATAACAGCGCTTGTGGATGTGGGTTTTCTGTAGATGGAGACTTCATGTTGGTGGTTGTTTCTTGTGATCGTAATATCCAAAAAATTTAGTTTCTTGTTTTCTTCTATTTCCATTGTGAAGTGGATTTGTGGGAATACTGTGTAGCTCTTCTATCCTTTTTTGTGTTTCATCTACAAGACACATTATGTCATCCACAATCGATACCAGTAGACTATTTTGTACCCTTCTTTTTTTGCAATGTTGTTGATTATTGTGTTCTCCATGTGATCTAAGAAAATGTTGCGCAAGTTTGTACTGATTAGGGACCCTACGAGTAGCCCCTCTTATTGTAAATAGAAGTTGTTGTTGAAAAGTGGAGTAGTTTTATTCTGTGACTAAGTAAACTAATAACAAAAAGTGTTTTGCATCAGGGCGGATTCACAATTCCCATATTGTTGTTTTTCTATGCAAACACGGGCCAAATGGAAGAGTTCCAAGATAGAGTTATTATAAAGAGTCGTTCAGGTAAACATTCTTGGAACTGTTATTTTCAACTACTTCACTACTATTAGAGACATACACAATCAGTCCAAGGAAATATGAAATCTAGGGCCAGAACACTTAAAGATAAAAATGAAAACTAATCGCGGGGGCGGAAGGGTTTAGTTAAAGAAAATATGGGTGTTTCGGACATAAGAAATGGCTCTGAGCACTATGCGACTTAACATCCATGGTCATCAGTCCCCTAGAACTTAGAACTACTTAAACCGAACTAACCTAAGGACAGCACACAACACCCAGTCATCACGAGGCAAAGAAAATCCCTGACCCCGCCGGGAATCGAACCCGGAAACCCAGGCGTGGGAAGCGAGAACGCTACCGCACGACCACGAGCTGCGGACTCGGACATAAGAATACCTCCTCGTGTTCACAGCTCCCAGTTGAGTTTCTTGACGTCGTCACAAACATTCCTCGTCGAGCCAGGTTCGCGCGGACAAAGAGGTAAGCACTTCCCTAATTAGTGATTAAAATGCAGCTCTATTAAGCAGATTACAGAGGTCTGACAAGCGGACCGTGTGTCAGCCGACTGAAAAAGCCCACCCTTGTTCCCGGATCCACAGGGGGAAGGACGAGTTTTCCCCTCCCTGCCCCTGCTCACTTGTTAAGGGCTTGCAATTCATATTATTGAATTAATATCACAGTGCCGTGCCTCTTTTGCGGCTGTAGCAGTGCTGTGCAGCGTTCTCCAATGGACTGAGTCCTCCAAAAACCGTGCTTCGTACATGACTCAGAACGTGGTTCGCAAAAAGAGGACGCCTTGTATTGCTTTCTTTGTTGTAAGGCAATGTTCCGACAAAATTTACGCCTTTACAGACGGAACCACAGTTCCCAGGGATGCCAGCAGGAGAAGCAACTAGCCGCAGATACACTGAAGGGAGCGTCCCGATATTCGTTTGCAGCTGAGTTGCCTATGGCGTTTTGAATCCTACCCACGACTCTTGGACATCATCTCACAAATCAGATAACCAGTACGTCAAAAAATAATTCTCATTGGATACACTAATTATCGTTGCGTATCAATCTCGTGGAGACATAAATGAATCTATCTGTCGGAAGATGTTGATCCGCTGGAAAAGAATAAAATCAAGAGTAAAGTTTCTGTTAATGGCGGTGCGAGGAACACTACGCTTCGCAAAAACAATATGGATTATAAAGATCAAAGAAGTAAGTGATGAAGAATAGTATAAAAAAGGGCAAAGAGAGCTAATAACTAAGCATAACATTAGGACAATTATAGGAATGAAATAATTCTCCAATTCTCCCAAGAAACTCGAAGCAGGTGAGGCATCAGATGCAGATTGGTTTAGTTATAGGTCCAATATTGACCAGTCGACCAAAAACCTTCTGTAATTGCACAGCATGGTACTAAAAATAAAATGTGAACCGTGGCGGAATAGGAAAATCAGAAACTAAAAACTTTTGAAAAACTGTATACTGAAGGATAATGAAAATTAACTGCACAGATAAACTAAGAAATGAAAGCTAGTAGAATAATAACGGGAAGAGTGATAGGCTTGTGGGGCATCTACTACACAATTACAGAGTAGTTAACTCTCCACATCAGAAATCACTGAAGAAGTTCTATACCTAAAGCAGACAAATCGTAGAATATGTAAAGCACTTCGGTATTATTCTTGGAAATGGTATGGTAGCTTTTGCAATCACACCATAGAGCGGAAGTCTCTAAATGAACGTTCACTTTTTCCGTGAAAATTTTTTTCTGTTTTATGATAGCAATTCATTTCACTATTCATTTAAAAGATAGCTTGCTTTTTTTAAATATTGGAAATTTATACGTAAAATCATTTCTGCGTCGTTAATAACGGACTTCACGAAGCCTTTATACCTACAACACGAGAATATTAGAAAAAGAACTTCCCAAACCGAGCTGTAGTTTGCAAAATGCGTAACTGCTGAATGATGCCTCCTGGCATGTTTGAGATATTTTACAGTTTAGCACGCAACCGCTGACATCATAGAAACGGGGCAACACAGCTGGTGAAAGTTTGCGGAAAGCAATCTCTGAACCTAGAGGTGATTACTGTATTTCTCATAGGAATGAGACTTCTGTATTTCATTAACAAAATGTTCGTCTCGCGGTAGACAAACTATATATACTTGAATGAAAGTTGCACTAATTATTTTTCCACTTTTTTCCCACTTTCAACGTTTAGTCGCTTTTGGTGCCGTCCTGTCATATCAAAAATCAACGATCATATTACAGCAATTAATATCTAGTAACCACATTCGCCTTCAAACATAAGTGAATCGAATTCTGTTAATGAAAGAAGAAATTTGTCCACCTTCTCGTCTACCTTCTTGTACACCGTAATTGCATGCTGTTTTTATTATTTGTTTATCTACATATTGTTTACAACCATTCATTACATTCGGTAAAAGAACACGTCCTGCTAGGATTAATCCACTCCCCCCCCCCCCCCTCCGCATTGTTTACAACCATTCATTACATTCGGTAAAAGAACACGTCCTGCTAGGATTAATCCCCTCCCCCCCCCCCCCCTCCGCATTATTAGACTTATGTCGCATGGTGTATTGTTTTCCTTGATATATTCTTTTGACTCAGTAATGTGTTCCGTCATGCTGCCCTCAAAGCCCGTTTATTCGAAACTTTTCAACATATTAAAAATGGGTATCGAACCGAAATTCGAACCAGGTCTCTTATGATTCACGACCAATGCTCTTACCGGTGCGCTACTTGAACACGACTCGCGATATGACTTCGCAGCTCCTAGGGGCCAGAATTTTTCTTTCCCAATTCTTCGGTTTCTAATTCCTCGGAAGATCTGCTGCATAATTTGCTGAACTATGATTCCATAGAAAACGAATTTAAACACAGCCAAAATGTTGTTTCCGGAATTCTCTCTGCCCGTCCATTGCTGGAGTGATAAAGGTAATATGATATTCGCAAGTTGCTTGTAATGGTATGATTGTATTCTCTCTCCTGCTGTCCATTAATATTTTGTAAGTTTATGTTTTTAGGATTCTGTTCCAAATATACCCAATCAAGACAAGTACGCTGATGAACATTCAGAGGTTGTGCAGTAATGTTCAGTTTTTAAGTTTTAAACAGAATAAAATTGTCTCAGTTGGCCAATAGATATCAGCCTTTTGCTTTCATTCCAATGCAGTACACCCTGAGCCGTTTCAAATCTTCGACTCCTAGTATCTGCATCAATGAGTACAGATCAAAGCGTTTTCACTATTTCATTAGTCACCGAGATGTAGCGTGTCCACTTTTTTTATGAGATTTTCTTTGCGCCAGCACATCAGATCTGTAAGAAACAAATTGAGTGCATCAAACCCGGCGATCTATTGGTCGGAGCGTGGAGCGTTAAATCCCTTACTCCGATTGGCAGGTTAGAACATTAGAAAAGGCAAATGCACTGGCAACTAGAATAGGATTTCTCGTCAGGCGAGTTTTTAATACACAGTCAAATTAAAGTAGTGCAGTAGGTCTAATAGTTATTAAGAAAGTAGAAATGCAAGTTAACTGGTACGAACAGAGTACTGAAAGCATTATCATACCCAAATTAAACATTAATGGCCAAGACAGACATAAAGAGAAGACCCACCACAGTAACACAAGTATATATGGCTACTAGCACCGTAGACGATAAAGAGATTGAAGTACATCAATGATGAGAAATTTATATTAATCAGTACATTATCAGTAATGAAAATTTAATTGTGATGGAGGACTGGAACTCCATAGTAGGAAAAGGAAGAGAAGGAACAACAGTAGAAAACCTGGACTGGAGGAAAAGAATGGAAAGGAAATCCGTCTTGCAGAATATTTCGCAGAACATTTGGTTTAAAAATAATGAAAAGAGGCTGAAGAGGTGAAGGAGTTCTGGAGACTGCGCAAGGGATTAGGTAGCTCACGCAATCGTAAGAAAGAGATTTCGAAACAAGATTTTAAACTGCAAAAAATTTCCATGAGCATATCTCGATTCTTACCATAATTTATTGGTATGAAATGGAGATTAGAACTGAAGAAATTTCAGAAAGGAAGAAAATTAAGGGGATGGAACCTGGATAAATCGAAAGACCCAGAACTTATTTGAGATTCAAATGCAGCCTTAGGTTGACACATGGGAAGGGAACGCAATAGAAGAAGGACAGGTAGCTCAGAGAGATGAAATAGTGAAGCAGCAGAAGAATAATTAGGCAAAAAGACTAGGTGCACATAGAACTCCTTGGACAATACGCCAGATATCGAATTTCGCTGACGAAAGAAGAAGAAATAAAAATGCAGCAAATAAAGCAGGAAACGAGAGTGTAAAGGACTAAAAAATGAAATTGACAGAAAGTGCAAAATGGTAAAGCAGGAATGGCTAAAGGAGAAATGCAAAAGCATGGCACCAACGAAACATAAAAAACTTTGGACAAAAGAGAAGCTGCTGCATCAATATCAATAGCCTGTATTAAGCAAAGAAGGGAAGGTTGTAAGGTGGAAGGAATATATACAAGGGCCACATAGAGTAGAGTAATTTGAAGACTAAATTACGGAAACTAATACTTCTACAAGAAAGTAAGGATTCCAATTCTAAAGACGGTAGGTGACGGCAAATGTGATATCGCACCATTAGGTTATTAAGGCGTGATTGGGAAGTGCTAACACGAATTATTTACAGAAGAATAGAACGAGTGGTAGAAGCCGAAAAATTGTTTGAGATTCGGGAAAGCGTATGAACACGCGAGGCATTACTGACCTTATGACTTTTGTTAGAAGATACGAGGCTCTTTCAGTAAGTAATGTAACACTTTTCTTTCTCGGCCGATTTCGGTTGTAAAAATGTAGCGTTTGTTATGGACATCGTGGATTATTCCCGCTTCAACCCCTATAGTTTCATGAAGTCCCGATAGATGGCGGCACTATACGCAGCGTTCAAAATGGTGCCTGTAACGGAGTTGCGTTCCAAGCAGAGAGTTGTCATTGAGTTTCTACTGACGGGAAGAGAGATCATCGCAGATATTCATAGGCGCTTGCAGAACGTCTACGCACACCTCGCAGTGAACAAAAACACGATGAGTCGTTGGGTAAAGCGTCTGTCATCATCGCAACAACATCGCGCAAGTATGTCAGATCTCCCACCTGTCGGCTGGCCGCACACAGGTCTTACGAGGTGCGACAATAAAGTAATGAGACTGATGTGAAAAAAAATGTTGCTTACCGTTTTAGTCAAGTTTAGTGTTGTTTCCTTCAAAGTAGTTCCCTTCTGATTGCACACACTTTTTCCAGCGCTTCTGCCATTGATGGAAACATTTCTGGAACTCATCTTCTGTAATATCCTCCAAGACCCTCGTCACAGCTTTTTGGACATTTTGTGTTGTTTGAAAATGGTATCTCTTGACCGCCGTTTTGACTCTTGGAAATAGAAGAAAGTGGCACAGAGCGATATCTGGTGAATAAGGTAGCTGTGGCAGTACTGAAATTTGTTTTGAAGTTAAAAATTGCTGTACTGACAGAGCAGTATGGGGGCCATTTTTGCACAAATGTTTCTCATACCAAGATCTTCAGTTATTATTAGATGAACCGTTTCTCGATGGATGTCCTGTTCTTCTGCAATCATTTTCACGGATATTCCCGATCAGATCATACGAGTACATGCACCCTGGCCAAGTTGACATCTGTCCGTGAGGTTGGTGGTCGTCCACTGTGGTCTTCATCTTCAACATTCGTTCTGCCTTCACTAAACGTTTTATGCCAACGAAAAAAACTAGCTCTTGTCATTACCTCCTCTCCAAAAGCCTTCTGAAGCTTACCGTAAGTTGTCATCGCGTTTTCACCCAATTTAACGCAAAAAAATGGCATACCATTGCGCAATATTATGCTGTCCCATTTCCGTGCCAAGAGACACAAACATGTGTTAACTTATTACAGCACAACTCACGACTGAGCAACTGCATCGATGTGCCGCTTGGACTAGAAGCAGCTTATAGACCAAGGTTGCCACATCTTGCAAAGAAAATCAGTCTCATTACTTTTTTGACGAACCGCGTATTTCCACAATGTGCGGACATTCCCGTTCTAGGTGAGCGACGGATCACAATCGAACATGTCGCTGCTCAACTGGACGTCTCTGTTGGTAGTGTTGACACTCGCCCACCAGATGGAGCACTTAAAAGGTGTGTGCACGCTGGTTTCCTCGCCGCCATGGAATGGATTCTCCTCCGAAGAAAATGTTCAAAGCTGCACCCTCTGCGGGTAAAGCCATGGCAACGATCTTCTGGGACTCTGAAGGTGCTGTTGTGTTTGATGTCCTCTCTCATAGTGCATAGTGATTCACTCCGCAGGAAGCAATACGTGGATGATGGGCAGATTACTGATGCAGCAAGGCGCTGCCTCTGACGTCGCCCAGTAGAGTGGTACTATGTGGGGATACAGGCTCTCCCAGTAAGATGGCGTATGGCTGCCACACGGAATGGAGATTATGTTGCAAAATAGTTTTCTGCAGCCAAAAAGAGTAGGAAATAATATGGTGTATCGGAATCCTGAGTAAAACTAACCTGCTTTCAGAAAAAAAGTGTGCTGCATTACTTCCTGCACGCCCCTCGTAGTTTGAAGAAAGGCAAACCTACATATACAGTTCTGTAATTCTAAAGAAAGTTTTGTGAATGTTCGGTGGAACACATTCTTTGATCTTCTGAAGTAGGAGGGATAAAATACAAGTTATCTACAATTTGTACGAAAACCATATTGCAGTTGTATGACTTGAAGGAGATGAAAGGGAGACAGGAGTTGAGAAGGGAGTGAGGCAGCAGGATCGTAGCCTAAAGCACAAGTTTTTCAATCTGTACCTAGCCACAAGGGAAATCAGAGAGAAATTTGGATATGGAATTAAACTTCGGGGAGAAGAAATGAAAACTTCGAGGTCTGCGAAGGCGAAGTAGTTGGAAGTCGACGGCATAGATCGTTTCCTGAGAGATGCCTGTCTTGTGATAGACACCAACTTGAAACAACGGTAATCGGATGCAGTCGATTTATAGCCAGTTAAGTTGAGGAAATTAGATTAGGAAATGAGACAGTGAAAGTAGCAGATAATTTTTGCTATTTGTGAAGCAGAATGACTGACAATGATAATAGGTGTCTGCAATAGCAATAAAAGCTTCTTTGAAAAATGAGAAACTTGTTAACATCTGATTTAAAGGCAGGTGTTGAGAAGTCTTTTCTGAAAGTATTTACCTGAAGTGTAATTATATGCGGGAGTGAAAAACGGACGAAAAACAGTACAGAGAAGAAGCTTTTGAAATGTGGTGCTACACAAGAATGCAGAAGATAGATGGGCAGATTGGATAAGTAATTAGGAAGTTCTCAATGGAATCGGGGAGATAACTGCATGACACAATTTGACTAAAACGAGGAATAGGTTGATGGGACAACTTCCCTGAGTGGGGGAGAGGACGGGGAGACGGAAGTGTAGAGAGTGACGAAGGCTTGGTTCAGTCAAATGGTTGAAATGGATGGCGGTTGTAATAGTTGCGCCGGGATGAAGAGGCTATCTCCGTGGAAAGTGCCGTATGTTTCATGTAACGCTTGCCTCGGCGGCGTTAGTTTCCTAGGAGGGTGGCGTAAACATCCAGGAGGCGTGTCACGTAAACGGCTGAAAGAAAGGTACAAAAGTCTCCATATTCAATTCATTATTACTCCGCAGTCTACAAAAGTGTTACATCATAGAATTTCTTTCGTACATAGCTACTGTTTTGATACAAGAAAATTTCCACAGATAAAAAGTTGACGCGGTTGCATTACGAGTTGCTCTCTATTTCACGATCCCCTGGTGACTATTCACCTTAAAAAGACATTTAGAAATATCTCTGTGTCAAAAGTCGCCTCCAACGAAAAAGTTAAGGGCCTCAGTCTGTATACAAGACTGCGAGCGGAAGTTATTTTCTCGCCTCTTCAGGTGAGGTACGGTAATTCTCGTCGTTATAGCCTCCCTCTCTCAACATATTCTTGTTGCATCGTGGGTGGCTCTCAGCGGACGCTGGGAGAAGAGGAGGGCCATAACGGCACGGAACCGCTGCTTGTGAATGCTTGGTTGGCTGAAAGTCTCCGACGTGGTATTCGTGTAAAGCTGCGCCCCTATCATTAGTATTTGTGTATGTGGAAAGGCGTGTAATTCTGCATACAAAATGCTGCCGCATCTGAACGGCAGGAAATTGTCAGTAACTTATGTTGTAAACCTGGCAGGAAAACGTTGCCGTATACGACGATCGTACACAGCCGTCACTAACGTCGTTACAGCCTATCTCGACGTTCTGCTAGAAACAATTATCAGATACAAAGGAACAGAAGGTGACTAAGAGGGTCATGCACAGTTTTTTTTCTTTTCGCACCAAAAAAGAGTTTCGTGACATCACAACGTGATGGGACACATGAACATGAGCAGAGAGAAATAACATACCCGATTTTTGTTTAGTAGATTGCCGATTAAGTTTAAACGTATCACAAACAGCTCTTTATACTAAGCTGGACCACCCTGCTTGAAGCCCCAGCCTGAAAGTGTGAAATATCTTTGGGATGTAATAGGGCGTCGTTTGCGTAACAAATGAATTTGATAAGAAGGAAATCAGAATTAGTAACAACTATTCTCCGTGTTTCAAAAGGAACTGTCAAAATTTCCCTTTCATTATACGATCAAATCGTAGAAATCATCACCCGAAGATTAAACAAGTAATAGCTGTCAATTGTATGATTGTTGTCCCTGGAAAGAACAGCAATGACTGCCTGGTAACTTTTGAGGCCACAACTGTCTCCCCATTGAGCATGGTGTTCCCACAAAATCCTTATACCAGCCGCTTAATTGCCCCAATATTCCGCACGCATTTCGTTTAAAATTAGAACATTGTCTTTGAGGACTTAAGCATATAGATTGTTCCAAACCTTTAGGGTCAAATTACACTGACGGCACAGGATGTTAAACTAAGATTTCGAGATAGGTACCAATGAAGGGAATAAAATAATTTAGGCAGTACAACGTCTCGCTTGAGAAATGCATGTGACACATGTACGAGATGTGTTCGAAAGATAACGGAAATTTAAGTTTTGATGCGAAAACATCTATTTGCTCGTAAGTCCGACTTTCTTGTGTGACAATGTACTGTTGGTTTGAATGGCTAATAACTATGAGAGTAATAATGCCTAACGAAGGTTTGGCGAACAACGGATACATTATGTCTGCACGTGTTTGTCGCGCGCTGTATTTGTTACGCCTGTGACGTCTTCCTACCAGCGCAGGCGCAAGCGCGTGATTTTTACGAAGTAGTTTTGTGTACAGATATACGATGGTGTAGCGTGGAAAGGCGTTCCGGTAGCACATTGATACGGGAGTCATTGTGAAGAATTGGTGGAGCACTGTTAGCACCCTAAGTGAGACAATAAAAATTTTCGGCGCATAATAAATGAAAAACGGTCTTAAAGTGAAAATTACAAACTAATGTTTCGTGTGAATCGTAAAAGTGATCGGCATCGTACACTGAGCGAAGGAATTAAAGGGACCGAAATTTGAAAGCCTGCCGTTTTCCCCTATTGCGGCGAACAAGTTTGAATGTTGAGTCAAAGATGCAAACAACCTTCCCCTGTAATGAGCGTAAAAAGTGTGGTGCCCTGAGACCTCACCCACGGGCTTGGCGACGCTTCAAACAGCAAGGTATGGCATGTGTGGGAGAAAAAAAAAGCCAGACTCTAGAAGAGTCGACACGGAAAAGGCCTCAAGAGGTAGCATAAAGGGCCTCAATACATTTACATACATTTCACGGTCAAAAACGACATTTTACTTGTACAGTGCGATATGGAACAGAACTATGTTTTGACAACCTTCGACACCCCCCGCACGATTAAAGCCTTCTCTAAGGACATCAAGGGGCTGCAGCCCCAATGAATGTGATCTGAGTGCAAAAGCAATTTTTTCCCTGTTATACAAGTTGGAACCACTAGAGACTGTTCAAAGCGGTTCGACAAAATTGGGATGAGATCCAAGCAGCAAAGATGTTTATGCTTTTTCTGTTTCGCATCCTCCTCTGGCGTGATCAAGAGGGAGAGATGTGGTTAGAGAAGTGCGAATCTGAAGTGTGCTTAAATAAAACGGCAAAGGATACCTCTAAGACCGCCCAGTTTAGTAGCACTCTTGGTGCCAGTACTACCCCAACACCCCTGTTGAGCACTTACAAATGTGCCTCTACAGAGTCAACCCTTCGACATCCTTCAGCTGAGTGGCACTACGCTGCTTGCAGGCATGCGGCATCTGAGTTCTGTCGAATGGGTTGCCTGCCCGCAGGCGCCTAGGAATCTATCGAGGAGTGTTGCGTTCAACATCCCAGCAGAAGCTCGTGGCGCACTACGCTGTTGAAATCAAAGAGCAGAACAAGCATAACCTCCACAATTGTTCACACTTGTCGAGCTCTCACAAGGAACCCCTGGTGTGCGATGTCGCAAGTTCAGTCTTTAATAAAACTCATTTGAATGTGTTGTGTTAACAATCATGGCAGGAAAAATATTAGCTGTTACTGACTCACCATATGCATCAGGAGGGACAGCAAATGAGTTTCTGGGAGGTGCAGAGATCAACCTTCCATGGGACACATGTATTATACTTCACAAAATGGACATCGTCGACAATCAAGTAATATTCAAAACAAACCATTAACTTTGTACGATGAACACCAAATGAAAACCGGCGCGCCACAATGATCACAAAGGTTCGCACCATCAAGATCTAAGGCGAATTCCTTGGGAGTTACAAATCGTGCAGGGCATTCAGTGACATATCCACTCTTAAAGAATGCAAATAGAATCATATTGGGGCAATGAGGTGATGAGAAGTGATAAAGTGTGATGGCATGAAACAATTTGTCGTGGAGCTTAACATGAAACTGTCTACCCTTTAATGCGGAGCTGGAGATAGTGCTATAGGCCTAACATGTTTTATTGGTATGGAAAAAAAAACATTCAGTGACTGAAGTTGCCCAGTGGTTCCAGACGGTATGAATTGCAATGCCACACACTTTTCATGAGGAATAGTTTGCTCTAAAGGCATACGACTTTTATACATAGACCAGGAATCAAGCAAATGCAAGTTACTTTGACCAGATACTGGCCAAAAGAAGTGATCGTACCGTCGTTGTATTTCTCTTGTGCCCATTTTCCCACTCTTGCTTGCTGTGACGTAAATATTCCCTGCTGTCGTTACAAGGGCACGCACACGAGAAAGAATCGTAGGGGGTAGAGCACCTCCAACTTCTCGCATCACAATAAATAACTTTTCAGCCAATTTATCACTCAGATTAACAGTCGGCATAATAGTATACGAATGCGTTAGCCAATTTATCACTCAGATTAACAGTCGGCATAATACTATACGAATGCGTTAACGCTTTGATGTTAGTTAAGCTTAATATAACTCTCTTGGCACCCCGAATTTCCTGGGTTCCTTTCATAAGCATTTCCTCTTCAAATCCCGATCGGTCGGAGTTGAAACCAAATTCATCACTGAACGACAGGATAAGTTTGTTTATCTCATCTCCAAATTTTTGGGCCGATACCGCAGTTTTCTGTGCACCGTTAAGTTGACGCTTTGTTTGAATTTTCATTACTGTACGTCTTCCGATTCTGTAGCACTGTTTTACTGGAGACGAGAGTTGTGGATTCCTGTCCGACAAGGATGATGAACTCTAAGTCTCGACACCGGTTTCAGTATCATTTTCACTTGTTAACCACGTATCGTCATAATTTTACTCGTTCTATACATTGTCTGCACAGTCGATCGCGTACGACACCACATATTCCACTCAATCACCTTGCAGAAGCGCTAATATTTCATCAGCTACTTCTTTCCGTGTTTGTTGTTTCAGTCTTACAGTCCAGAGACTGGTTTGATGCAGCTCTCCAAGCTACCCTATCCTGTGCAAGCTTCTTCATCTCCAAGTACTTACTGCAACCTACATCCTTCTGAATCTGCTTAGTGTATTCATCTCTTGGTCTCCCTCTACGATTTTTACCTTCCATGCTCCCCTCCAGTGCTAAATTTGTGATCCCTTGATGGCTCAGAACATGTCCTATCAACCGATCCCTTCTTCTAGTCAAGTTGTGCCACAAACTCCTCTTCTCCCCAATTCTATTCAATACTTCATCATTAGTTATGTGATCTACCCATCTAATCTTCAGCATTCTTCTGTAGCACCACATTTCGAAAGCCTCTGTCTCTTCTTATCTAAACTATTTATCGTCCATGTTTCACTTCCATACATGGCTACACTCCATACAAATACTTTCAGAAAATTCTTCCTAACACTTAAATCTATACTCGATGTCAACAAATTTCTCTTCTTCAGAAACGCTCTCCTTGCCATCGCCAACCTACATTTTATGTCCGATCTACTTCGACCATCATCAGTTGCTCCAAAAATAGCGAAACTCGTCTACTACTTTAAGTGTCTCATTTCCTAATCTAATACCCTAAGCATTACCTGATTTAATTCGACTACATTCCATTATCCTCGTTTTGCTTTCGTTGATGTTCATCTCATGTCCTCCTTTCAAGACACTGACCATTCCGTTCAACTGCTCTTCCAGGTCTTTTGCTGTCGCTGACAGAATTACAATGTCATCGGCAAACCTCAAAGTTTTTATTTCTTCTCCATGGATATCCTATTCTGCGAAATTCCTTGGGTTCCTTTCTGACGAAATGTCAACTTTGGCAACTGTTGTTGTAGCTATTATGCATGTTTAGTTTGTCTATCGTTGCCATTGCTCTGCTTTGTATCAACACCACTAGCACTTTGCTGTGAGTTACTTGTCGACTAAGCAGTTCAATTACAGTCCGTGGCTCCATGCTGTGCTCACCGCTGGATGCTTCCAGTCCAGCCCCCTGTTGCCCTTAGAGGCCAATATTGTGGTTCCACGGTAGACAATATGTCAGACGTCGAGTGCGTAGGCATCATTAGCCTTTTGCACCTCGCTCCAACACCGACTCAAAGGAAGGCCTCTGCGCTTGTTCGTGACGTCACGTCAGCTAGGCAAGGCGAACGCCAGGTCTGTTGCAGGCAGAAACGCCTGGGTGTGCTTATCACTATAAATCTCTTATTTTTGGACAAAATGTTTGGTATTGTTTTGGATTCTGCAGTTTTATATAGATGAAAGATTTTCTTACTATCGTAAAGCTACAAATGAAGATCATAGTTCTGAATTACTGAATCCTATCGAAACAAACGTAGATCAATATGAGCAGATGCTTTGCCCCATTGCAAGCTTCGGAAATTTTACATTCAAGTAACTATATTTACTTGATCCATTTTGTTATCGAAACTTACCCCAATCTCCTTACAATCAACTCGTTTCTTTTATTTATTTATTTATTTATTTTCGCTTGACATCGTCACTGGAAATGTGAACTAATTTACATGTGTAAATGTCCAACTGTTGCCAGTCATTAGATTACAGTCCCAGTCATTAGATTACAGTCGTTTTCAACGAAAGGAATTCTAAACAGGAAACAAAATAGCTTCATACATCAAAAATACTGCTGAGCTTAAACTTTTTTAAACATGCACATTAGAAAAGCTAAATATTCCCCTCTTGCAACTGAAAGGAGAAACTTTATAAGGTAAAAAAATTTTATCTGATAAAACAAGTATCTCTCTTTTGCCTCTTCTTCTGTCCTCCACCCCCTCCCCCAACGTGTACAATCGCAAGATATTTCATTAACATTCAGTGCTCCTCACCCCACAGTCAACCAAGATACCTAAAGAAGAGCACCAATATGTTCACAGTTTCTTGTAAAAGCAACGCACCACAAACGTAACTTCCTCAGATTTACAAATAAGGTAAAGAAGCACGAATTCTGTTGCTGCTGGACCATGAATTTGTTTTTGTATGTCAATCCTTAAAACAGGTGGAAATTTAAGTTCAGGAGTACACTATTTGTTAAGAAGTGTAATGATTGCACAATTAATTGATTGCAGAAATCTCTCAGAACAGTGTGTGCTGGTCAACTACCACCAATAGTTTCACATTTTCCTGTGTCAGAGAGGGAGACACCACGATTATGAGTATGCCTGCAACAGACCTGGCGTTCGCCGTGCCTAGCTGACGTGACGTCACGAACAAGCGCCGAGGCCTTCCTTTGAGTCGCTGTTGCTCGCACTCAGTGGATTCAATTTCAGTGATCCATAATCCTTTCACTGGGACGGCAGAGTATCAGTTTTTACATTACATCCATAAACACATGTTTCATCATGTCTGATACATTTCAGAAGTTCTTCATCTTTGACTTCATGTATCTGTTCCCGAGTGACTTGCATTCGCCACTGTTTTCGCTAGAAATTTAACAAATTTTGAGCCAATTTTGCTGTTACAAGTTTCATGCCCTAAACATACGAATAAATTCCATGTTATATGAGAAATTATCATCAGTAACTTCTCTGACTGACATTCGGGAAGCAATCACGATCATTTCTTTCACTTCTTCTGTTATTTAGTCGGATTATGATGTTCTGCAGCGTCCAGGGTGCACGTCATCTGCAACGTCTCCACGGCCTTCCTCGAAACGCTTAGACCCCTCACGAATCCTTGTTTTACTCCTAGCCCGTACAGAAAATATAACATTGAACGTTTCTAAAACCTTGCTGAACATTATTCTGTTCATACAAGGAGATATTCAATTTAACTGAATGAAAGGAGAATATGAAAGGAGCAATCGAAGCAGGTGAGAGGGAATATAAAAATGAGATTGACACGAAGTACAGAATGGCTAAGCAGGAATGGCTCGAGAACAAATATAAAGATATAGAAGCATATACACTAGGGAAAAATAGATACCGCCTATAGGTAAATAAAGAGATTTTAGGCGAAAAGAAAATCAGCTGTATTAATATCAAGAGCTCAGATGGAAAACCAGTACGAAGCAAAGAAGGGAAAGGTGGAAGGAGAATATAGAGGAATACGAACCTGAAGGCAATTACTTGCTTGCTGCAGTGCTCAGTCTCGCGACGTGCTTGACACAGTGAATAGCAGAAATAAGGGACAAATTTCACTTCATACTTTTAAAAATATTCCAATTCAACTAAATACATGACATAAATATGAAAAGATAGTTTTTGAACATTTTTACGTCCCCCCGTCTCAGTCACACCTCCACTCCTAGTGGTAGAGAGGAATCTTACTCTCACTGTATTGAAACTTCCTGGCAGATTAAAATTGTGTGCCGGACCGAGACTCGAACTCGGAACCTTTGCAAAGGTCCCGAGTTCGAATCTCGGTCCGGCACGTAGTTTTAATCTACCAGCAAGTTTCATATCAGCGAACACTCCGCTGCAGAGTTAAAATCTCATTCTGGAAACATCTCACAGTATTGTTATGCATATAATACGTTATATATGCTAACAAATGCGGTTGAAACTGCTGAGTCATGCTTCAATGTCACCCTCTTTTTCTTGCCTCTACGGGATGAAGGTGGTTCTTTACCCCGCAGTGCTTCTTTCCAGATAGTAAGTAACCACCTCCTGATTCTTTAGAGTCGAACCACCCCTCCCGCCCTTATAAAAGAGCTTCCGATTACCTTACAAATGACTTATGTGTCAAATATGCATGTCCGCAAGAAGAAGTTTAGAAAAGCTTTGAAATTTATCTCAAGTTTGTTGGAAGTCGCAAAATGTTTTCAGTATTTGCGGTCCGTTTTAAGCAAACCTGGTATTTCACGCGTCTCGGTGTTTATGACATCTCCTGAACTATGTGTCGTACAATGATATAATTTTGTAGTTACCTTCAGGAGTATATGTGGATACAGTCTGCAAAATGTATTGCGAATAGAGTTAGTAGTAAAGAAATAACAAATTAAAATGTTATGCCTGATGCGGTAGTTTTGCTGCATGAACTGCGAAATGGTAGTAAGCGTTGAAGTTTCTTCCTTTCATCATTTTGTCGGGGGTCTTAGCGTGAAAAAATTTCTTAAAGGTTTGAAATTAAATGCAAAGTTTGTTGCAAGTCACGACGCGCTCATATCCTCAAATACTGGGTGAACATAATCTATGTAATTGCGCAATTAATTACGCTTATATTTCACTTCCACCGCTTTGAGCGGTAGATGGTTCTTACCGTTCTCGACAGTGCTTCTTTCCAGAAAGTGATATGTGTACCAAGTTTAGGTGAAATCGATCTAGTGATTTAGGAGGAGAAGTGGAACATTTTTATAATACATCGAGATTACAAGTGTTCGTTTTTCCCGTGCGCTGTCGGAGCCACTCTCCGACAGCGCACGGGAAAAAAAATTAGTATGAAACTCGTCCGATGATACTTCTGCCAGGCACTTACGCGTGAATTGCGGAGTAGTCATGCAGCCGAAAATCTTACATATTTTATTGTTATTATTATCGTACTCGTAATTGTAAGCGTCTCTAGCATGTTAAAATTCAGGTTGACGGCAAGTTATATTTGATGAGCGATCGGCGCCTGAAAAGAATGATACTAATCCAATAATATTGCTAATAATTCCCACATGTATTTCAGAAAACGGTTAAATTAGTGCAAAATGGCTCTGAGCACTATAGGACTTAACATCTGAGGTCATCAGTCCCCTAGACTTAGAACTACCTAAACCTAGCTAAACTACGGACATCACACACATCCATGCCCGAGGCAGGATTCGAACCTGCGACCGTAGCTGTCGCGCGGATCCGGACTGAAGCGCTTAGAACCGCTCATCCACAGCGGCCGGCTAAATTAGTGCAATTAGGTAGATTAAACATGTAATACCGCATGGACGCGGGCAATCTAATTTCATAAAATTTTATAAGAATTACTAGGCTCTGCGCCGGCCGCGGTGGCCGAGCGGTTCTAGGCGCTTCAGTCAGCGGTCGCAGGTTCGAATCCTGCCTCGGGCATGGATGTCTGTGATGTCCGTAGGTTAGTTAGGTTTAAGTAGTTCTATGCTCTAGGGTTCAAATGGCTCTGAGCACTATGGGACTTAAAATCTGAGGTCTTCAGTCCCCCAGAACTTAGAAGTACTTAAACCTAACTAACCTAAGGACATCACACACATCCATGCCCGAGACAGGATTCGAACCTGCGACCGTAGCGGTCGCGCGGTTCCAGACTGTAGCGTCTAGAACCGGTCGACCACCCTGGCCGGCTGAAGTTCTAGGGGACTGATGACCTCAGATGAAAAGTCCCGTAGTACTCAGAGCCATTTGAAACATTTTTTTACTTGGCTCTGCATCAAGATATTCCATCAGACGTCCTTACTAGGAGAGGTGATGTAGATTCTCATACGGGAGTACGAGATTTAAATCCCTTTCTAACCATACTGATTTATGTTTCTGTGGTTCGCCTAAATAGTTTTACATTGAAAAGTGACGCAGCTGATTTCTTCGCCGTCCTTGTACTTAGTTTCTTATTATGTTTAACTGCAATCTTCCTTTCCTTTGGCTTCCCGCCATCAGATACAGTTACTGGATTTTCCGGGTACCCGCTAGTTGCCCGATGCTTGTGGCGTCGAAAGTGTTGGCTTGCGTCGAAAGTGTTTTCGTGCCTGCGGGCTCGGGACTGGTTGACCTGGTGACCTTGAAGGGGCGGCGCGACGACTTTCAGGGCCAAGGTCACACAGGAGACAACGGGATGGTATGCCGCCTCACTCACGCGCAGTCGCCTTACCGCAGCGTCCGCGTCACATGCCGTATGCCCGTCTATAGGGCTTTGTATTACTAGACGCGGTAAATACGTGCACGCTTTCATACGACAAAAATCTGACAGTGAACTACACTCCTACTGGGCGTCCTTCAAATATGTGCCACTTCACTGTTTGGAAGCTCACTACCCAAGCTTCAACACGTACGGGGTGGCTATAACGCAACTTTCGCTGCGGACCGAAAAGTATTGACGCTAAGTGTACCCATCTTTGTAGGAGAATGATGTTCAGACTGCGCGCTGTAGTATTTGCGTTGTGATTGTGTAGTGAACTTGCCGTTAGGCGCCGGTATTGTTACAGCGACACAGGGTTGAAACGCAAGCATCAGTGAGCATTACAGTTGCAGGCAGTCAACATGGATCTGGATAAGGTGAGCAAAGCTTCACCCGTAAAACTGTTTTATCAAAACATCAGCAATAGTGCTGCTACTCTTCGCGATTACGTATCGATGCATTAACGGAATACGGAGAGGTCCTCTTTCTGCAGTGGGGCACAGGGGTTGAAGAGCAGATTAGGAAGTTCGTTGGGAATTGCTCCTAGGAGAGGCCGACGACCAAGTGGGCCACAAATTGTTGAAGAAATTACTGTTGTCAAGGCTGAGAATAACGGACGCAAAGTGCAATCTTCAGACAGTGCACGAGCAGCGTCACGAAGAGCAAATATTCCAACACACATGTTTCGGGCAGCAGTAGATCAATCTGTATTGCGGTTCCAGATTGTTGTGGATACAGATCGTCATCACATTAAGCAACGTTAGTCATCTGGAACGTAAACGTGATAGGCAGTTAACAACTGTTACACTCTCATGTGGAAATTACACTACTGGCGATTAAAATTGCTACACCAAGAACAAATGCAACTGATAAACGGGTATTCATTGGACAAATATATTATACTAGAACTGACATGTAATTACATTTTCACGCAATTTGGGTGCATAGATCCTGAGAGATCAGTACCCAGAACAACCACCTCTGGCCGTAATAACGGCCTTGATACGCCTGGGCATTGAGTCAAATAGAGCCTGGATGGCGTGTACAGGTACAGCTGCCCATGCAGCTTCAACACGATACCACAGTTCATCAATAGTAGTGACTGGCGTATTGTGACGAGCCAGTTTCTCGACCACCCTGCGGAAATGTAAGGTTTCGCAGGCATCGAATGAAGGGTAGAGCCACGGGTCGTAACACATCTGAAATGTAACGTCCACTGTTCAAAGTGCCGTCAATCCGAACAAGAGGTGACCGAGACGTGTAACCAATGGCACCCCATACCATCACGCCGGGTGATACGCGCGAGTATGGCGATGACGAGTACACGCTTCCAATGAGCGTTCACTGCGATGTAGCCAAACACGGATGCGACCATCATGATGCTGTAAACAGAACCTGGATACATCCGAAAAAATGACGTTTTGCCATTCGTGCACCCAGGTTCGTCGTTGAGTACGCCAACGCAGGCGCTCCTGTCTGTGATGCAGCGTCAAGGATAACCGCAGAGCCGGCCGCGGTGGTCTAGCGGTTCTGGCGCTGCAGTCCGGAACCGCGGGACTGCTACGGTCGCAGGTTCGAATCCTGCCTCGGGCATGGATGTGTGTGATGTCCTTAGGTTAGTTAGGTTTAAGTAGTTCTCAGTTCTAGGGGACTTATGACGTAAGATGTTGAGTCCCATAGTGCTCAGAGCCATTTGAACCAACCATTTTTGATAACCGCGGCCATGGTCTCCGAGCTGATAGTCCATGCTGCCGCAAACGTCGTCGAACTGTTCTTGCAGATGGTTGTTGTCTTGCAAGCGTCCCCATCTGCTGACTCAGGGATCGACACGTGGCTGCACGATCCGTTACAGCCATGCGGATAAGATACCTATCATTTCGACTGCTAGTGATACGAGGCCGTTGGGGTCCAGCACGGCGTTCCGTATTACTCTCCTAAACCCACCGATTCCATATTCTGCTGACAGTCATTGGATCTTGACCAACGCGAGCAGCAATGTCGCATTACGATGAACCGCAATCGCGCTAGGCTACAATCCGACCTTTATCAAAGTCGGAAACGTGATGGTGCGCATTTCTCCTCCTTACACGAGGCATCACAACAACGTTTCACCAGGCAAGGCCGACCAATTGCTGTTTGTGTATGAGAAATCGGTTGGAAACTTTCCTCATGTCAGCACGTTGTAGGTGTCGCCACCGGTGCAAACGTTGTGTGAATGCTCTGAAAAGCTAATCATTTGCATATCACAGCATCTTCTTCCTGTCGGTTAAATTTCGCGTCTGTAGCATGTCATCTTCGTGGTGTAGCAATTTTAATGGCCAGTAGTGTATGTTTCCGTCACGGATTTATTCCTTATTTCTCTTCCGTATGTTTTGTTTTCACTAATTCTCTTTCGCATGTTCAGTTTTCATAAAGTTTCATTGTCCTACGCTCACTCGTTTTTCGTGGAGGATCTCTCAAGTAGCGACAGTTTAATTACAATCACCCTGTACATATACAGCGGGTCCCATTTATTTTGACCACCCCCAATGACCTTTTTCCCAAATGCAAAAATAAACCTGTATCAAGCAAACGTTCGTTACGAAACAGGGGGACATAAACTAGCACGACTACCTTTCTTGTAACTTTGTTCGTTATCAAGATAATAACAGCAGTACGTCGTTTTCAAATACCACCCAGTATATTTTATGCCGTGATCCAATTCCTCTCCTCGTGAGCTGTTCAAAAATGCACCAATATTCATTTACACATGAAGTTGTTACAAGTGTAACACAAAATTGACTTTGACTCTCCTTTGCTTTCACATATGTTCCCGTGGTAACGTAACTCGTCCACTTCTTGGAATTGGCAGTAAACAAAAGGACACACCGCGCGTTAATTCAGCCAACCGTCTTCAGTTGAAGGTTTGTGAGAGCACAATGCACAGCAACGAAGAGAACATAGAAATACTACTCACCTGCGAAGAATAAATGTTAGCAGAACAGTAATTGCAATAACGTTTTCTTGTTTACAATATGGGTACAACCAGTACATTACTGTAGTACATCTAAAAGAATTGTGTACAGTAATGGCAGTCCTCCATTAAAAGCTTCATCATCATTACATTTTGTTTATTGTGGTTGAAGGTAGGTGTAACGTTAGGCAGAGGAACTCTAAAATGAGCGACATCCTGACAAGAACTTACCTTACCGACGGATCTTTTCTCGTTTTGTGACGCTTCAGGAAATGAGAACTTTCAACCTAAGGCAGCGCAATCGTAGAACTCACACCGACGTAGTAATCACACTAACCTTCATCTACATCTACATCTACATGGTTACTCTGCAATTCACACGTAAGTGCCTGGCATAGGGTTCATCGAACCATTTTCATACTACTTCTCTACCATTCCACTCTCGAATGGCGCGTGGGAAAAAGGAACACCTAAATCCTTCAGTTCGAACTCTGATTTCTCTAATTTTATTATGATGATCATTTCTCCCTACATAGGTGAGTGTCAACAAACTATTTACGCATTCGGAAGAGAAAGTTGGTAAATAGACCCCGCCGCAAAGAAAACCGCCTTTGTTTCAGTGACTGCCACCCCAACTCGCGTATCATATCAGTGACACTCTCACCCCTATTGCGCGATAACACGAAACGAGCTGCCCTTCTTAGCACTTTTTCGATGTCCTCCGTCAATCCCACCTGGTAAGGATCCCACACCGCGCAGCAATATTCCAGCAGAGGACGGACAAGTGTAATGTAGGCTGTCTCTCTAGTGGGTTTGCGCATCTTCTAAGTGTTCCGTCAAAAAGCGCAGTCTTTGTTTCGCCTTCCCCACAATATTATCTACGTGGTCTTTCCAATTTAAGTTGCTCGCAATTGTAATGCCTAGGTATTTAGTCGGATTGACAGCCCTTAGATTTGTGCGATTTATCGTATACCCAAAATTTATCGGGTTTCTTTGTTTAGCGCTAAATGCCACTTTTCGCACCATACAGAAATTCTCCCTAGATAATTTTGTAATTGGAATTAATCGTCTGATGATTTTACTAGACGGTAAATTACAGCGTCATCTGCAAACAATCTAAGGGGACTGCTCAATTACCACCTAGATCATTTATATAAATCAGGAAAAGCAGAGGGCCTATGACACTACCTTGCGGAACGCCAGATATCATTTCTGTTCTACTCGATGATTTACCGTCTGTCACTACGAACTGTAACCTCTCTTAGAGGAAATCACGAATCCAGTCACACAACTGAGACGATACTCCATATGCACGCAATTTTGATTAATAGTCGCTTGTGAGGAACGGTATCAAAAGCCTTCTGGAAATCTAGGAATATGGAATCGATCTGAGATCCCATGTCGACAGCACTCATTACTTCATGGTAATAAAGAGTTAGCTGTATTGCACAAGAACGGTATTTTCTGAATCCGTGAACTGAAGACTGACCTTGTTTTCCATTTGTTTATTGTTAAATCCTGCAAATGAGCGATTCACGTTACCACGGGTATCTATTATGTGGTGGTACATGAGTGTGTGTCAGTTTAGCGTTACGTTTTTAATAACGTCATGTTTACGTGAATAGTGATAGGTTTTTGGACAATTGCAGAGGAGAGGGGTGGATTATCGAATAAAAAATATAGGGCGCTATTTTTTTAAACCAATGCTGTTCATATCTTCGTAACGAACAGGAAGGGCAATCATGCTGCTTAATGTTTCCCTCGTGGGTAAACATCTGCTAGATACTTTTCTTTTTTAATTTTGCGTTTGGGCAAGATAAATAGGACGCCCTACATGCCTCCATTAGAATATTAGTTATTTTCTACGCTATTCCATTCGCTTGCTGACCGACTACCTACGCCACTGATGGCGACGTAATCTCTCGGTTACTCTCACGTTCCGTACACGAGAAAATGCCATCACAACTCCACCACAGTCTTCTTACAATACCTGTTCTCCAAATTTACCTAACGGGATTTCTCGTGAGCAGCGCCCACCTTTCAAAGATTCCAAATTACGTTCGCCAAGAATCTCTTACACTTTCATGTAGCTCTATACCCACCTGCCACGATTCTAATAACGCGCCTCTGAATTCGTTTGACGTCTCCTGCCATGCCAAACTGATAAGGACTGAAAACGTTGCTGTGCTGTAGAATTCGTCCTAATGCCGTGTTGTATGCGATTTCCTATACAAAAGAATTCCAAGTTCATTTTTTACTACCGGAATGTTAAAGCTGATTCTTTGTTTGTATATCGTCTCTCTTACTTTGTCTTCGATTACTGACGTAACATATAATTTTGTATATGAGGTCATGGGAACGAAAATTAGAATGATAATAAACCAAGAAATCACTATTAATTAATGCCAATACTGTAAAGTAATACCAACGGAGGCCCTATATGTCGCAGAATTCCTTGGAATAAATAAGAAAGGTCTGATCGAGATATTAGAAATAAGAGAAAGACAGATCTTGAGTAAAGGCCTAAGCCCAATTAGAGAAAATGTTGAATTCAGGAGGCGACGCAATCACGGTTTCTATAAACATACAGAAAATAACACACTGCTGTTACGTAGGACTCCTACAAGGTTGAGCAATCAAATATTCCGCATCTTTTTTCAAGAAAACCAAGAAAGTGTGGTACAGTGAGGTAGAAAACGACCTGAAAGAATTTGTGATAACGCTGGACGCTATCCATAAACGCATTCCGCTCAAAAAGGAACTCCAAGAGCGCCTTGGTTTCCAGGAAAATCCAAAACTAAAAACTGGCAAAACGTCGACTGAGACGCGAAAGGAGCAGCGTAGGAAACGAAAGCAAGAATACTGCGCTAAAGTTAAGTTCCAGGTGCAAGAAAAAGAAAAATTACGGTGGAAATAAAGTGGTTAGGAGATGGTTGTTACGAAAGTAGGAAGAAAGAATTAACAAAAAAAAGAATCTCTGACTCCGCATTAGCAAATACCTGGTTACAATTTGATCCTTCCGCTCATCTGGCTCATCAGTTTATTCGATAATATTTCTGAAAAGGATGGGAGTGAATGCCACGGCAGGATCGGGAGCTGTAGCGTTGAGAGAGTAAATACTGTTTTACGGGTATGGTGATGGAATGCGTGTCTGCTGACAAGACGTACCTTTAGTCATGCGGCAACATTCCTCTTGTGCTCTAGCCGCCAGTTCGCTGGATTTATCGCCTTCTGAAAACACATGAGACACGCTCACATAACTGACTGCATGACAGCCGATGTCAATAAAATACGGTGCGTGTGATTCACAGCAGGGAGGCTGCTCTGCAGTGCAACATTGTGTCAATATTTTACTTTACTCTCTCGCAAACAGGAGCACAATGAATTCTGTACACGTAGCGCATATGTGCGAAGACAGTTAACAATCATATAATTGAAAACCTGAATTACTTCTGTTCTCCTGCAAGGGCTTGCATTTTTATATGCTGCCTGAAAACTCTCACTCCATAGCAGAAATTCTGTGCAGTGGTGGTGGTGGTAGTGGAAGTAGTAGTAGTAGTAGAAGGAGTATTAGTAGAGTGTGTGAGTGTGTGTGTGTCATGTGTATGTGAGCGAGAGCGAGAGAGAGGGAGAGAGGGAGAGAGAGCATGAGACCATGTCTGCATTGAAAAAACGACTGACAGTTAAGAAACCATCAAATAGTCGGCATGTTGCCACGTTTCCGCAAAGAAAGTGTACTGTAATTTTAAAACTTACTTGTTTCACATCAAATGGTTCAAATGGCTCTAAGCACTATGGGACTTAACAGATGAGGTCATCAGTCCCCTATACTTAGAACTACTTAAACATAAATAACCTAAGGACATTACACACATCCTTGCTCGAGGCAGGATTCGAACCTGCGACCGTAGCAGCAGCGCGGTTCCGGACTGAAGCGCCTAGAACCGCTCGGTCACAGCGGACATCAAAGTGAGTGATAGTAATTACAACTAAATATATTTGGTGCGTTGTGCCTTGCGGCTCATAAATATTACAAGTAATTATAATCTCTACATCGTTTAGACGATGGCATCTAGAAGACACACAGCCACAATGTATTTTATTATGTAAAAGATTACAGACTCAGGTTGCAATTTATTGATATGGATTATTCTTAAAACATACGAGATCGATTTAGGATTACTCATTCCATCATCAGATTATCTGGAAACCAGTATCATCCTCAGTGATTCTATGAAATACGTCCATGCACGGGTAGTCACTGAACACCGATATTCTGCCATACCACTTTACCACGTAAATAAAAACCCATCAATTTATGAGGAGACTTTTTATTTTACGACACACGCGAAACCCAAGCTGACCGTCGAGCATACCGACCAAAACTGACATCCACCTACAGGCGAATGCACTTGGAGGGAACATAATCATTACGTGAACTTAGTGCGGACAATTGTTCCGTTGTCATCACTTCAGATGGAGGTAAGATCTTCACCATCCAGCGCTATATTACTAGATTCAATTGATATGTACGAATTACGAGATCAAAAGTGTCCACATACCTATTAGTGAACGTTAATAAGGAGATGTGGCCACCGTTCGCCTGTATGACAGCTTGAACTCTGCTGGGGACACTTTTAGTGAGGTGTCTGAATTTCTGTGGAGGAATGGCAGCCCATTCTCCCTCAAGAGCCGAAACCAGAGAATGTAGGTGCGCTGTACGCTACGATATGAAGCGAAGTTGACGTTGTAACTCATTCCATAGACATAGCAGTGGTTTTAGATTGGGACCCTGAGCAGGTCACTCTATTTGAGGACTGTTATTACACAGCTGAAAGTACGTGCTGCTAAAAGGCAAGGTCTAGTAAACGTGGGCTTTAAAATGCAGACCTGAAGAGCTATGCGCACTTGTTCAGTAGAAGAGATGTGTTTCACTGTAGCGAAAATGAGCAAGTGTTCATAGTTCTTAAGGTGTAAAATCATGTTTACTAGACTTTTTCGCTTCCGGTATCGCGTACTTTCAACTCTATCCGTTTAGCCATTAACTATGATACACCCTATACAGACAGGGTGTTAGGGATGTAAGTGCAGATATTTTTATTGATGACTGATGACAGGTACATTAATATTAGCTTCATTTGCAAACTAATAATTATAGCTACTACGAGTATTAATTTTTACGTTGGTTAGCGCATCTAAGAGTGTAAGACATGGATATAGTCTCCCTACTGTTCAATCTGTACATTGAAGAAGCAATGATGGAAATAAAACAAAGATTCAAGTGCAGGATTAAAATACAGGGTGAAACGACATCAACGATGAGATTCACTGATGACATTGCTATCCTGAGTGAAAGTGAAGAAGAATTACAGGATGTGTCGCACGGAATGAAATGTCTTAATGCGTGCAGAACACGGATTGAGAGCAAATCGATGAAGACGAAAGTAATGAGAAGTAGCAGAAATGAGAAGACCGAGAAACACCAGAATCATGGATCATGAAGTAGGCGAAGTCAAGGAATTCTGGTATCAAGGCAGCAAAATAATCCACGACGGAAGGAGCAAGGACATAAAAAGTAGACTAGCACTAGCAAAAGGGGCATTCTTGGCCAGTAGAAGCCTACTACTATAAAACATAGGTCTTAATTTGAGGAAGAAATTCCCGAGAATTTATGTCTGGAGCACAGCACTGTATCGTAGTGAAACTAGGACTGTGGGAAAACAGGAACAGATGAAAATCGAAGCATTTGAGACGTGCTGCTACAGAAGAATGTTAAAAATTAGGTGGACTGATAACGTAAGGAATGAGGAAGGTCTCCGCAGAATATGCGAGGAAAGGAATATATGAAAAACACTGAGACAAGACGAAGGGACAGGATGACAGGCCACCTGGTAAGACATCAGGGAATAACTTCGATGGTACTAAATGGAACTATAGATGGTAAAAACTGTAAGGAAAGACAAAGATTGAAATATAGCCAGCAAATAATTGAGGCACTGCAAGTGCTACTCTGAGATGAAAAGGTTGGCACAGGAGAGGAATTTGTGATGGGCAGCGTCAAACCGGTCAGAAGAACGAGGGAAAAAATAAAGGGAAGAAGAAGAAGAAGAAATAAAGCATACCTCCAAGTTCGCAAGGCAAGGGTAAGACATAAATGTTTATTTTCCCCCAAGTAGCAGATTAGGTATTGAGGTGTGGACACAAAACGCATAATCTATACTGACTTGTAGTAGTCTTCGCAGAGCAGTTACGACTAAGTAGAACACCAGACGTATTTGCGGGAAGACTGTTAGACACAGAGAAAAACCAACTGATACACTGAAGTTGGTACATACTAAGGTACCGATGACCATAGTATCTGTACCTGTAACCCTAATACCCTATATATACACAAATACAAGGTGTAAAGGGTACAAGGGCGGATATTTTCATATGTGGTGCATCAATATCTACACACATAAGTCTGTTGGTTGTTTTTTCTCTGTGTCAAACTGTCTTCCCACAAACACGTCACAAACTTTTACAACCTGATGTTTTCTGCACGGTCGTACTGCACCACTAAGTGGACTACACCTGTCAGTACAGATTAACCGTTTTGCGAATACGTGTCCACACTTCAACACCTGACCTGCTGCCCAGATAAAAATAAACATTAATGGCCTGCTCTTGTCACATGTACTTGGATTTACTAACCAACCTAAAAACATTATATTTGTAATGGCCATATTTATTAGTCCACACACGACGTAAATACCGATGTAATGTTGTTCAACATACCGTCCTCAGTCACCAACGCAGCAGTAGCAGCTACATCTGTCTTCTCCAGTGGCGATTCTAGCAATCACTGAGTAAAAAAGAACATTGAGAAACGTTCCGCCAACGGTCCGTCAGCGTACAAAGTTACGTTTGCTGCCGAAGGGGTGGCGCAGTAGCAGGCGCCGGTGCCTCTAACTTCGACGCCCTGTAGCGTCGTTGAATGACGTTCCCGAACACGGATTCTTGTACTCTATTTGTTTCTCACGACACTCTATATAACCTCTCAAAGTTTCTCGCGACATTTCTGTGGCACCCTGATATACAGGGTCTCTATCCTAAGGGTCGCCAAGCGTATTTTCTCTGACGTTTCAGCAGATATTTGCAATGTGCATCTGGAGTCAGCTCAAATAAATACTGCTAGTCACACGATAGTTTGTAAGTGTCGGTGTATTTGCCGTTATAAACCAAGTGATTTTTAAATCGGAATTTTTCGCGTACATTCGACAGAGCGGTCCCAAATTCGTGTGAATACCCTTGTATACCAGCAGCGGCTGCGTAGTGCTGTTGAATGGTGGTAGCAGTCAACGCGGCCGGGCCGGTGCTGTCGCTGCCAAAGTACTGGTTATTGGCTCTGAGCACTATGGGACTTAACATCTATGGTCATCAGTCCCCCAGAACTTAGAACTACTTAAACCTAACTAACCTAAGGACATCACACAACACTCAGTCATACTGGTTATTCTTCGTGTTTTACTGTTGCTGTTAATATACGTCGATAAAATGGATATCGCACTAGACTAATTTCGGACACGTCTGTAGAACGGGCACGTAAAATTCCGATTTAAAAAATCATTTTCTTTGTAATGGGAACCGAATCCGACGATGGACGTCGCATGGAAGTCGTGACGAACAGTATTTGTTTGGGCCGACTCCAAGTACACTTCACAAAAAGGAAACTGAATACCTGCGGAAACACCACCGAAAATGCGCCTGAAGACTCTTAACAGAAACATTCTATATATATAATACAGCCTGAATCAACTAAATCTAGCGCCTCAGATACTGCGGGAATGAAAAGAGCTATTGATGTGAGGTTTTCACAAAGTGGATTGGTAGTCTTCGACTCGTATTGTAAGCCAATAAACGTATTTAATAATACTTAAAAAGTATTTTTTATGCAAACATATACTTTGAAATGGAACAATGCATAGCGACATTAACAAATTAAACATAGGATAAATTAGAACGTCAGTGGAGTTTGTGCGAGTCGTTTACGAGATACCGAATAGTGAAAAATTTCCATACTGACACTTGTTTGTACCATTCAACGTGCGTAGTTGCTAAGTACGATGATGTTATCTTTGATTACAGTGTGACTGTGTGCTCCTTGAGTGCCCTGTGACCGGCTAGTCAGTTACTGATTGCTAGAGACCAAGCAGTAGGTCGCGAGTGGGCGATGGGAGTTACCAATGCAGAAAAAGCCGACACGCTCATGGAATATGGAGAGGGTAGGAAGAATGTAGATCGTTTTTGTACGGTGAATGCGGTACGATATCTCCATCGGCGTCAACCATCTCGGCAATTATTTATCAACTTCTTCAACGATTTACGTGAAAGTGGTAATGTAACACATAGCCAACATACCAGAAGGAAATAACTGCCGACAGAAGAGGGGTGAACATGATGTTATTGCTGCTTTTGCAGTTAATTCGCACGTTAGCTCCCGTGCAGTCGCATGAGCAAGTGGCAGGGGTCACCCAAATGTACTACGCATTCTCCATCGATCGCTATTACATCTCTCACTATCAACAGCTGCACGGAAACGATCATGGGAATCGTGTTACCTTCTGAACACGGGTATTAAGATACGATATTCCAGGTGTATCATGTATCTTGATTAGTGATGAAGCCAATTTATCAATCAGGGACAGGTAAACGACCGAAATATGCACTATTGGTCTGCCGACAATCCCCGTTGGTTTCGTCAGGTGGAACATCAACATCCGTGGAGTGTAAGCGTTTGGTGTGGGACAGTGAACCATCAGCTCATAGACCCGTTTTTCATAGACGGAACACTGAAAGCGCGCAAGTATCGCAGCCTCCTAACAGACATTCTCCCACAGATGCTAGAAGACTTTCCTCTGCAGACTACGAGGAACCAGTCGTACCAACATCATGTCTGTCCAGCCTATAGTTCGCAAAATACTACAGCATGTCTTCACGACCTGTTTCCAAATCGTTGGATTGGACGGAGGATTGTATCTTGGCCATCCCGTTCCCCGGTTTTGACGCATGTAGACTTTTTTTTTGTGGGAAAAGCTGAAAGATGCTATCTACAAGGACATACCAACTACACCCCCATGATTTGCAACGACGTGTAACTGCAGCCTGGTCGGACATCTCCGATGAAAAATTAGCAAGTATACAGCAGTCGTTCCTTACCAGACTGGAACCGTGTATTGTTCTTGTCGGTGGTCATGTTGTACACAGCCTGTGATGGTCAGTTGTCTCGTTACTGGACAAAATACCCGTAATTAGTGTATACACTTGTGTTGTGCTTTAGTGTGAGCTACCACAGGTATTGTACAAGTGTCGGTGTGGAAACTTTTCAAAATACGGTATCTCGTAAACGAGTCGCACTAGAATCCTGCGTTCAACACCCCTAGCATTTTAATTTACTCTCCTTTTAGTTAGTCAATGTCAATAGGTATTGTTCCATTTTAAAAATGCGTATGTTTGCACAAAAATACACCTTATAAATAATTACTATCTATTGATTGGCTAAAAGTACGAACCCCTGACAACCAATCCATTCTGTGAAATCCGCACATCAATAGCACTATCCATTTCAGCAATATCTGTGGTGCAATTTTTAGTTGATTCAGCCTGCATACAGGGTGTGTCTTTTAACTTGAGGCATCTAAATATCTCGAAAACGACGCTTCGAACGAAATAAATGTTCTAGGTTAAAAGTTAATATTGGTAAAGGGACATCTGTCTGCGCTACAAGTGAGCGGGCACAACTTCATATGTTAAAATGGGAAGCCCCCATTTTTATTGTATTTAGGATTCTACGCCAAAAAATCCATACGGATGGCTCAAACTCTGTTTCCCATTCGATGGCACTGTAATCGAAAAATATCAAGTGTGCATATTTCTGCGCTTTTACCCGACGCATTTGATTCTACATTTTATTTACGGTGTAAATGTATAATTTAGGTGTTTTAACGGCTGATTCTGATGTTCAAACGTTACTCGAGTGTTGCAAATGTGATTGTACGGTACAAGTGATATGGCTAGACATTGATATTTATGGGAAATAAGCTGCTTGTGTGGTAACGACCCGAAGGGGCTATTTGTAGTGAGTCCCCTAACCATCGGAATGCTTGATTTCGGTGGCCGCCCTCAATCCCAGAGTGACTGATTTCGGTGTGTGTATCCATCCAAGGGCCGTACAAACCACAACCATTGTAACAGGACAAAATGTCCATCACGTGACAGTGACAGGCGCACCTGCTATGGATACTCACCGAAATCAAGCACCCCAATCGTAAGAGGCAAGGGGACTCATACTGCTATCAAGCATCCCCATTGGACTATTACGTAACATCATCGTTCCTGGATCACGATAAACGTAGTTTCTAACCAGACATTGCCTGTACAATCAATTCTGCAACACCAAAGTAAATTTCGAATATAAATATCAACGGCTAGAATACAAAGATTAACTTTTATATTGTAAATAAAATGTAAAACCAAATGCGTCGGCTCTTAATTGTAAAAACTGGCACATTTGGCATTTGTCGATTACAGCACCATCTACCACGAATGGGAAACAATTGTGTGAGAAAACCGTGCGTATATTGTGGTGTAGAATCCGAATATGCAGGTAAAACGGGTGCTACCAACTGAAAATACAAAGCTGACTCCGCCCACGCAGGAGGGGTGGTTAGGAAGTGGCCAGTTGTAGTGCAGACAGATGTCCCCTTTACTAATAATAACTTTTCATCCGGAACATTTGTTTGTGAGATGTGCCGTTTTCGAGAATTTGTATAAAGTAAAAACAAGTGCGCTATACAGGGTGTTACAAAAAGGTACGGCCAAACTTTCAGGAAACATTCCTCACACACAAATAAAGAAAAGATGTTATGTGGACACGTGTCCGGAAACGCTTAATTTCCATGTTAGAGCTCATTTTAGTTTCGTCAGTATGTACTGTACTTCCTCGATTCACCGCCAGTTGGCCCAATTGAAGGAAGGTAATGTTGACTTCGGTGCTTGTGTTGACATGCGACTCATTGCTCTACAGTACTAGCATCAAGCACATCCAGTGCTATGTTTACAAATGCGGAGTTGGCAGATGCCCATTTGACGTATGGAGTAGCACGGGGCAATAGCGTGGCGCTGTACGTTTGTATGGAGACAGATTTCCAGAACGAAGGTGTCCCGACAGGAAGACGTGCGAAGCAATTGATCGGCGTCTTAGGGAGAACGGAACATTCCAGCCTATGACTCGCGACTGGGGAAGACCTAGAACGACGAGGACACCTGCAATGGACGGGGCAATTCTTCGTGCAGTTGACGATAACCCTAATGTCAGCGTCAGAGAAGTTGCTGCTGCACAAGGTAAAGTTGACAACGTCACTGTATGGAGAGTGCTACGGGAGAACCAGTTGTTTCCGTACCATGTACAGCGTGTGCAGGCACTATCAGCAGCTGATTGGCCTCCACGGTTACACTTCTGCGAATGGTTCATGCAACAATGTGTCAATCCTCATTTCAGTGCAAATGTTCTCTTTACGGATGAGGCTTCATTCCAACGTGATCAAACTGTAAATTTTCACAATCAACATGTGTGGGCTGACGAGAATCCGCACGCAATTGTGCAACCACGTCATAAACACAGATTTTCTGTGAACGTTTGGGCAGGCATTGTTGGTGATGTCTTGATTGGGCCCCATGTTCTTCCACCCACGCTCAATGGAGCACGTTATCATGATTTCATAGGGATACTCTACCTGTGCTGCTAGAACATGTGCCTTTACAAGTACGACACAACATGTGGTTCATGCACGATGGAGCTCCTGCACATTTCAGTCGAAATGTTCGTACGCTTCTCAACACCAGATTCGGTGACCGATGGATTGGTAGAGGCGGACCAATTCCATGGCCTCCACGCTCTCCTGACCTCAACCCTCTTGACTTTCATTTATGCGGGCATTTGAAAGCTCTTGTCTACACAACGCCGGTACCAAATGTAGAGACTCTTCGTGCTCGTATTGTGGACGGCTGTGATACAATACGCCATTCTCCAGGGCTGCATCAGCCCATCAGGGATTACATGCGACGGAGGGTGGATGCATGTATCCTCGCTAACGGAGGACATTTTGAACATTTCCTGTAAGAAAGTGTTTGAAGTCACGCTGGTACGTTCTGTTGCTGTGTGTTTCCATTCCATGATTAATGTGATTTGAAGAGAAGTAATAAAATGAGCTCTAACATGGAAAGTAAGCGTTTCCGGACACATGTCCACTTAACATACACTCCTGGAAATTGAAATAAGAACACCGTGAATTCATTGTCCCAGGAAGGGGAAACTTTATTGACACATTCCTGGGGTCAGATACATCACATGATCACACTGACAGAACCACAGGCACATAGACATAGGCAACAGAGCATGCACAATGTCGGCACTAGTACAGTGTATATCCACCTTTTACAGCAATGCAGGCTGCTATTCTCCCATGGAGACGATCGTAGAGATGCTGGATGTAGTCCTGTGGAATGGCTTGCCATGCCATTTCCACCTGGCGCCTCAGTTCGACCAGCGTTCGTGCTGGACGTGCATACCGCGTGAGACGACGCTTCATCCAGTCCCAAACATGCTCAATGGGGGACAGATCCGGAGATCTTGCTGGCCAAGGTAGTTGACTTACACCTTCTAGAGCACGTTGGGTGGCACGGGATACATGCGGACGTGCATTGTCCTGTTGGAACAGCAAGTTCCCTTGCCGGTCTAGGAATAGTAGAACGATGGGTTCGATGACGGTTTGGATGTACCGTGCACTATTCAGTGTCCCCTCGACGATCGCCAGTGGTGTACGGCCAGTGTAGGAGATCGCTCCCCACACCATGATGCCGGGTGTTGGCCCTGTGTGCCTCGGTCGTATGCAGTCCTGATTGTGGCGCTCACCTGCACAGCGCCAAACACGCATACGACCATCATTGGCACCAAGGCAGAAGCGACTCTCATCGCTGAAGACGACACGTCTCCATTCGTCCCTCCATTCACGCCTGTCGCGACACCACTGGAGGCGGGCTGCACGATGTTGGGGCGTGAGCGGAAGACGGCCTAACGGTGTGCGGGACCGTAGCCCAGCTTCATGGAGACGGTTGCGAATGGTCCTCGCCGATACCCCAGGAGCAACAGTGTCCCTAATTTGCTGGGAAGTGGCGGTGCGGTCCCCTACGGCACTGCGTAGGATCCTACGGTCTTGGCGTGCATCCGTGCGTCGCTGCGGTCCGGTCCCAGGTCGACGGGCACGTGCACCTTCCGCCGACCACTGGCGACAACATCGATGTACTGAGGAGACCTCACGCCCCACCTGTTGAGCAATTCGGCGGTACGTCCACCCGGCCTCCCGCATGCCCACTATACGCCCTCGCTCAAAGTCCGTCAACTGCACATACGGTTCACGTCCACGCTGTCGCGGCATGCCACCAGTGTTAAAGACTTCGATGGAGCTCCGTATGCCACGGCAAACTGGCTGACACTGACGGCGGCGGTGCACAAATGCTACGCAGCTAGCGCCATTCGACGGCCAACACCGCGGTTCCTGGTGTGTCCGCTGTGCCGTGCGTGTGATCATTGCTTGTACAGCCCTCTCGCAGTGTCCGGAGCAAGTATGGTGGGTCTGACACACCGGTGTCAATGTGTTCTTTTTTCCATTTCCAGGAGTGTATATTCTTTCTTTGTGTGTGAGGAATGTTTCCTGAAAGTGTGGCCGTACCTTTTTGTAACACCCTGTATATACAATGCTTGATTTGGGAAAAAAAAAAAAAACCCTAAAGAGAGAGAGCGAGAATCCGGTACTGTAGCTTTCCCAGGGCGATGTGTTTTTTTTTAAAATTTAGACTTCTTAAAACGTTACTTTAACGCTTTTAAGCGCATTTCAAAAAAGCGAATACAACATAACTGAAGTTCTACCACATCTCAAAACCTGCAACGTCTTGTGCATACAACGAACGGCGAGTTGCAACGTAATGTCTAGGTATATTCTGGCGTACTGTGGTTCCCTCGTTAGATTCCTTCCTCTGAGACCTTCAAGACTCAGGATGTACATCTGTTCTTGGTGTGGATTTGACAGGAGGTTGGTTTAAGTGGCTCTTCTTATAAAAGCAGCACGTATATGTCAGGGCATATAGAGCTTACAAAATTCAGCTGCTAATCCTGCAAGCTATGCAGTAGGGCATCTGTGAAGGCTGGGAAGTGGGAGAGAGGAGTGAAGATGCGAGAGCAGCTTGTGGGTCGTACCTGGATAGGTCAGTCATTAAGATCTTGTGTGCGCGCCAAAGGCAATATTTTGCGTTCCAGACCAGACCTGCACACAGTTTTAACATGCGAGAAGCCTTCAGATTCAAAACTCGTCGTTTGCACATTGCACGAGCTTTAGCGTACTAGACGCTCTCGGTTCCTACAATCTCTGCAGCTTATTCATATACATTCTACATAATACAAGGACAAGGATACTCATTGCTACAGGCTGTGCCTTGGGTATAGCACCTGCTTCTCTCTCGTTGGTGCGCTTTAAAAAAAAAGTGTTCTGTAGAAGGGTTTCTGAAGACGCTACTAAGACAATCATCCATCACGCGAGCGGGTTAGCTTTTTGCACCAGACGAATGTTACGATTAGGTATTCGAAGCTTCAGCAGTTTACACAGCCTAAGTTCTGATAATGGCAGTTTTTGACAAGATAAAATAAATGTACGAACGGTAGAGGTGAAATCATATTTTAAGAGTCTTAATGGAAACTAGGGAATGAGTTGCTGGTTCAGTCCACTAACAGATCCACAGGTCTGGGATACATCCGAAGTTAGGAGTAGGATCCTGTTCGGTTCACTAAATTCTTCTTGGAAATGCTTTTTGTATATGATAAAAAACTGCGTTGTGGTATGGGTTGAAACTGCATGTTCCCCTATTACTGGTAGGGTAAATTGATTCACAGTCAGAAAGCTCAGTGCATATTACCATCAACGAGAGATTGACACCGGCTAAAAATTTAGTTTTCACGTCGTATGCTTGTAAGTGGGAAGTTCATTCATGACGTATGTACATTAGATATAACGGTAACAGATAGACCTGATCTCGTAGAGGGATTCCACAGTAAAGCTGATATTAGTGACCATGAGACAGCTGGAGCAACAATGATTACATACACACAAAGGTAACGAAGTGAAGTAGGAGATTTACATATTCAGTAAACTAGGTTAAGAATGGATAGTGTCATATCCCAATGACAAACTTTGAACATTTAGCACTGTATATATAAACATCAAGAAGTTCATTACAGGAGGGCTCCCCCCTGTTAACAGTTTCTGAAAACTGCACAACACCTGTAAAATAAAGCGCAAGGCTTATACATACAGAAATGCAAAATGAAACATGTTTTGCTGTCAAATGGGCATTGCATGATGTCTTCAACGACTACCGAATCAGAATCGTATCGAAAGACCGTTCACAACGCCCAAATTTTGCACATATGTAACGCTTCACTCGGTTTTCAAATCCCTTTCCAAAAGTCCTCGAGTACTGCCTCAGTTTAATTCTTGCACAACTGCAAAATGACTGCTATAGATGTGAGAGCAAGTGGCGTTGAGAAATAGGTGAACTCATTAAAATATAACACGCCATTAGATCTAATACATATACGGTAGATTCTCTGTCAAATTGTATACAGAATTTGCAGCTGACCTAACCGCTCTCTTAACCATTAGATACAGTAGATTCCTCGAACAAAAACTGTGCACAGTGCCCGAAGGAAAGCACGTTTAACTGTCAACAAGGGTGGCAGAAGTTATCCGCAAACCCACCGCCCTATAACATTGATAGCCATCTGTTATAGAATCTTAGAACATATTCTGGGCTCCTGGGTAATGAGATATTTGTAACAGAATGACCTCCTCCGAAGAAAGGACCGTATAAACATTTCAATAAAATCGCATGACATCCTGAAAGCCACGAATGAAGGTGGTCAATGGTTCTGACTTCCGAATAGCACTAGCGATTATTAACGGAAGTGCCAATCATATGAGATATAAAACGAAATATGTGATCGGGATGAAGATTTCTTAGTAGGGAACACGTAGTATGTCATCTTCGAAGATGTCATCGACAGATGTACATCGAAGAGCCAAAGAAATTGGTACACCTGCCTGATATTGTGGAGGGCCTCCGCGAGCACGCAGAAGTGCAACAGCACGACGTGGCATGGACTCCACTAATGTATGAAGTAGTGCTGGAGGGAATTCATACCATGAATCGTGCAGGGCTGTCCATAAATCCGTAAGAGTACGAGGGGGTGGAGATCTCTTCTGAACAGCACGTTGCAAGGCATCCCAGATATGCTGGGAGAGTTTGGTGGCCAGCGGAAGTGTTTAAACTCACAAGAATGTTCCTGGAGCCACTCTATAGCAATTCTGGACTTGCGGGGTGTCGCATTGTCCTACTGGAATTGCCCAAATCCTTCGGAATGCACAATGGACATGAATGGATGCAGGTAACATGGAAATGAGCGTATGGCATTGTTAGCCGGGAGGCCCCCAACCGAGGACGTTCGGCCGCCAAGTGCAAGTCCTATTTCAGTAGACGCCACATTGGGCGACTTGCGTGCCGGTGATGAGGATGAAATGATGATGAGAACACAACAACACTGTGTACACGAGCGGACAATATCTCCAACACGGCCGTGAATCGACCCCGGGCCCGATTGTATGGGAGGCAAGCACGTTACCATCCAGCTATGCAGGCGTACTGGATGCGGGTAATCAGACAGGATGCTTACGTATGTGTCACCTGTCAGAGTCGTATCTAGACGTATCAGGGGTCCCAAATCACTCCAACTGCACGCGCTCGACACCATTACAGAGTCTCCACCAGCGTCAACACTCTCCTGCTGACATGCAGGGTCCATGGATTCATGAGGTTGTCTCTGAAGTGGACTGACAAGGCAGCCAGTCCACAGTGACGGGTAGCCGATAGAAAGGCACGCGTACACACTCACGCCGACGGGCGTCAATTCTGGAACAGGATAACTATTGAATGGTAGCAAGAAAAGTACGTAGCTGCTTTATACTTAACTTTATTATTTGATGACTACAGTATTCTTCTTGAGACATTTATACTATAACTCTCAAAGTAGGTAAGGCTAATGGCGCCTTGCTAGGTCGTAGCCATGGACTTAGCAGAAGGCTATTCTAACTGGCTCTCGGCAAATGAGAGGAAGGCTTCGTCCGTATGGTCGCTAGCAATCTCCTCGTACAACTGGGGCGAGTGCTATATCGTCTCTCGAGACCTGCCTTGTGGTGGCGCTAGGTCTGCGATCACACAGTGGCGACACGCGGGTCCGACATGTACTAACTGGACCGCGGCCGATTTAAGCTACCACCTAGCAAGTGTGGTGTCTGGCGGTGACACCACAGTCTCCATAACCGTACACATCCATCCGCTCGATACAGTTTGAAACTAGACTCGTCCGACCAGGCCACATGTTTCCAGTCATCAACAGTCTAATGTCGGTGTTGACGGGCCCAGGCGAGGCGTAAAGCTTTGTGTCGTGTAATCATCAAGGATACACGAGTGGGCCTGCGGCTCCGAAAACCCATATCGAAAATGTTTCGTTGAACGGTTAGCACGCTGACACTTGCTCATGGCGAGGTGGCGCAGTGGTTAGACACTGGATTCGCATTCGGGAGGACGACGGTTCAATCCCGCGTCCGGCCATCCTGATTTAGGTTTTCCGTGATTTCCCTAAATCGCTCCAGGAAAATGCCGGGATGGTTCCTTTGAAAGGGCACGGCCGACTTCCTTCTCCATCCTTCCCTAATCCGATGAGACCGATGACCTCTATGTCTGGTCTCCTTCCCCAAAGAACCCAAGCCCCAACTTGCTCATGGCCCAGCATTGAAATAAGCAGCAATTTGCGGAAGTGTTGGTCCCGTTCTTGCAGGATCTTTTCCCAGCTGCAGCGATGTCGGGGATTTGATGTTTTACCGGATTCCTGGTATTCACGGTTCACTCGTTAAATGGTCGTACTGGAAAATCCCCATTTCATCGCTACTTCGGAGATGCTGTGTCCCATCGCTCGTGCGCCGACTGTTACAGCTCGTTCAAACTCACTTAAATCTTGATAACCTGCCATTGTAGCAGCAATAATCCATCTAACAACTGTGCTAGACAATTATTGTCTTACATAGGCGTTGCCGACCGCAGCGCCATATTCTGCCTGTTTACATATCTCTGTATTTGAATACGCATGCCTATACGTTTCTTTGGCGTGTCCCAGGTGTGGTGGGAACCTTACTCTTATTTTGTATACTAATGATCCGACAGATAATACTAATAGTAACCTCAGCCTTTAGCCGATAATGCTGTTATTTTTAAATTAAGTATTACCTAAAAAAACTTGCACAAATGTCCAGACAGACCTTGAATTCTTCACTTCACTAAACGCAAGAGAGAAGTGTGCTATGACTACAACGTCTATGAGACACAGTTGGTGTCAGTCGACTCGCACAAATATTTAGGTATTGTATTTTCGTAGGATATGAAATAGAATTATCAAAGGGACTCACTCGAAGAAAAGGCAGGTGGCAGACTTCATTTCATTGATAGAACACTGAGAAAATGCATGCACTGTACATAAGAGATTATTTACAAAATTCTCGTCCGGCCTCTCCTAGTATATTGCTAAAGTGGGTGGGAATTATACCAGTGAGTACTATCGGGGGACCGAGCGAGGTGGCGCAGTGGTTAGACACTGGACTCGCATTCGGGAGGACGACGGTTCAATCCCGCGTCCGGCCATCCTGATTTAGGTTTTCCGTGATTTCCCTAAATCACTCCAGGCAAATGCCGGGATGGTTCCTCTGAAAGGGGACGGCCGACTTCCTTCCCCATCCTTCCCTAATCCGATGAGACCGATGACCACGCTGTCTGGTCTCCTTCCCCAAACAACCAACCAACCGACTATCAGGGGATACTGAAGGGCAGCGCGATCAGTTACCATGGAAGAGCTTCAAGGATATTCTGAAATACCTGAGCTGGCAGACGCCTGAAGACGGTCAACAAACCACCGAAAGCCTGCTTACCTATTTTTAAGAACCACTATTAAGTGAGAAGTCTAGAAGTATGTATCGCTCCCCGTGAGAGCGGTAAGACAATACTAGAATAATTACAGAGCACATAGTCATTTAACTTGTCATTCTTCAAAGCGATCCTTACTCAAATAGAACAGGAAGAAAGCTGAAACATGCTACAATGGCCCGAAGTATGGATATTAATGCAAGTTAAGTTGCATCAATATATTACTACCTTGGAAACCCTATTCAACACCTCACATTGCCTTTAATTCCTGGAGTGATTATGGTGCGCCTTATCGACTCCTTCAGGGCATACAAACTCTCATCACGTAACTGCGCCACGCCTACCCCACTATTGGGTCGTGTTGTTAGCCCGCAACACTGGTGCCAGTATTTAAAGGCCCATCAGACTAGTTACATCTACACACGTGACTACGGTTTCAATTAGCAAGTTTAATAGGGCAACTGTGAAGCGCGGTACCCGCAGCAAACCGGGTGCGTGGGGCGTGGTATGGCACCGCTGCGACAGGCGCCAGGTGCGCCCCAAGGTCACGCACTACGCTTGCCTCCCGCCTGCACCACACTGCCAGTGGGTTGTAACACGGGGACGCGACTCGCGTGGCTCGTGGCTGTCGAGTGGACTACAGATCACAGCCGAGATTACTGCTCAAAGGAAGCCAGGATAGACTGTATGGCTCGAGGTGCACTATTAGTCTGTCTCGAAGTTCAGTAATGGCGTACAATGACTTGTCCACATGCACTAGGGAAACAACCCTTGGGTGAAGACTAAACAAGTAACCGTCATATTCTCTTCAGTACCGATACTGGTCCACTAGCGGTGTAGGACAGCGTCTGTGCAAGTAATGATAGGCTGAAACTTTTAAGCTACGATGTCGCGCAGATTACTTACGAAGTGGAAATGGTAGCAGACAGCGTATTTACTGGACGTAAATATGTTACTCTCTTCGTTTCCGGGTTACAGGTATCTCGAACACAACTGCCGCCGAGGTGGCTTCCTGATGGTTGTTCGTATTCCCCGCGCGCCGTTGCTTGGTTGCTATTTCCCTGATGAGGGCAACACGAAGCCGGAAGAACTACCAGGAAGTCAATTTGGCGGCACGGCAGCGTTTCGATAACTATCCCCCTCTCTTTCACTACCTGCTATCAATACCAACACATGATTAAGGCTGCTCAGTTTTACTTAATAATTACACTACTTTTGAAAAGTCACGGGGGAATATCCCTTCTTATATGAACGTAACACTGGTTTTCTACAATCTACAGTGTTCAGCCGCACAGGGGTACAGTAGACTCATGAGGAAAATCCCGGCAGACAAGTCGAGACGTTGAGTTTTGGAGAATAGGAAAATGACGCGGCCTGATAGTGTAAAAGATTTTATCTTCAGTAACGACGGCCCCGATGACCAATAGATTTCTATGGTAATTCAGTACGTCATTCTCAGATGAGAGATAATAGACACAAGGAAAACAATGTCAAGGTTATATCCACATGGGAATGTGTGTTAAAAATGTCTCCGTGCGTATCTAAAGCAGGCAAGAAAAGAATGCTTGAGTGAGGTGATGCGAAGTACTGGGCAACAGTCTTCCCTGTGATGTGTTTCATTGTTTGTCGTTTAAGGTCCCCAGTGCTTTATAACATCAGTTTTCTTGCCCTTTTATATACCTACAGCATCAAAAATGGTTCAAGTGGCTCTAAGCACTATGTGACTTAACATCTGAGGTCATCAGTCCCCCAGAACTTAGAACTACTTAAACCTAACTAACCTAAGGACATCACACACATCCATGCCCGAGGCAGGATTCGAACCTGCGACCGTAGCGGTCGCGCGGTTCCGGACTGAAGCGCCTAGAACCGCTTGACCACAGTGGCCGGCACAGCCTCAAGCCAAAGCTTAAAATTCTTGTGAAACATGCATACAGGTGCCAAATTCTCACGGTAAGCAGGAAACAGGAAACAGAAAACAATACCGATAACGTTGTTTTAACTGAACAAGGTGAAACGCGTCGTGAAAAGAAGTGCATTTCAGCACTCATGCACAGTATCAACATCAATAAATTATTTATCTAGCAGCCACCGACACAATGGCCACACGAATGACGGATATGATCGTTGCTATTCCGGAAGTATCAGTACGCTGAAAACGTGTGATGATTTAATACATTGCGTCGTTTTCTTCTAAACAATGTTGATGCCGCTGCATTAACGATGTGTTCAGAACAGCGCATACTATTCTGGTCTTGACCATGTCACAACGCACACCCCAGTGGCTGCCTTATTTTTGTTGCATGCACTCTTCTCAGTATAGAACCGTGCATGCATTGATTATTTCCAGAAGCGTAACTTAGTGTCTAACACAGTCAAGCTGAAGCAAATTTCTCTGCTGCAGCCTGTCAAACACAGTGAGTACGAAATTCCATTTCATAGTGCAATGGAGCAACTCAGTAATACCAAATTTTCTGACAAATTGTGAAAAGCAGTAAAGGCGATGCACACGATCTTTGTGCAAGTGTGAGTATATATAATGTTTATGATTGGTTTAAACGCTTTTGGGACAGAAAAGAACCTTCTGATATTTTCGGGCCCATCGTCAATATGCATAGCAACAGACTTCGTAGGGTTTTTGTCTCAGATGCTGGCACAAATTCGTCGATAAAGTCTGAGATTGATACTGGACGAGTTCGAGATTAGCAAAGACGCTGTTCACCTCACTCATCATTCATAAAGTTTTCGTTAAGCGGTACACCTATTCCCAAGTTCTGCTATACTCATTAACTGAATACCAGATGGTAACAAGGACGGAAACTGTTGGAGGCTTTAATAACACGTGTGACCAAGATGCATGTAATGCACATATCAACCTCAAATAGGATGAGGCGTTGTGCATCCAGTTCGATATGAAGGTCTAACAACCAACAGGGTGACTGCATCGCATCTTGATCCAAAGACATCCAGAGACTTCGACCTACGCCAAGAGAAACAAAGAAATGGTTCAAAGGGCTCTGAGCACTATGGAACTTACCATCTGAGGTCATCAGTCCCCTAGAACTTAGAACTACTTAAACCTAACTAACCTCAGGACAACACACACATCCATGCCCGAGACAGGATTCGAACCTGCGACCGTAGCGATCGCTTGGCTCCAGACTGAAGCTCCAAGAGAAACAATCACTGACAGTTCCAGAATTTTTAGCAATGTTTCCCAAAGTATACTGTGGTCAATCGAAGTTACTTTTAACGGACGACAGAGGCATTTTGTTTGGACTTTCTGTTTCTTTGTTTTATGATACAGTTTGCTTAATTTTGAGACCTGGTTGATGTCTGTTCGAATCCTGAATACGACGCACAACATTTTCAACGCTAGTGTTGGACAAGCAAGGAAATGAGAATTGACGGTGTCAAGTTTATCACACTTGGACTTACACTACCTTTCCACAGCATCTAATCTAGCAAGAGCATGAGTCACTATGGATAATTCTCTGCCCGTCGGACAGGAACTTTGGGTTCGGCGGTTTTGGCGCCGATGCTCCTTGCAAAATTCTAACCTTTGAACAGCGTCACATCGAGTGAAGGTATGTGAAACTGTGTACAATGTTCCACCCAGTGGATGGTGACCTGGTGCTGGAGAGGTAACGGCTATAAACCGACATCGAATTTCACCTTTTCCATTACTCTCTTTCGAGCGGAGGATGCCCGTAATAACCAAACATCTGTAATATCTTTGCAGTTTGTCTTGTATATTTTGCAAGTTAATTATTACTATCGTTTTTACAAAATTATGTTTCACCTGATTCTGTTTGGAATCTTCAGTGGGTCTTTATGTCTCCTATGCTTTATGTGTACCTATCGGCATTCGTGTAAACACTTCTGGACTGAATTGCATGCCACAATGCACATTACCTTGCCGTACACTGCACTTTATCTGTCTTGATATCTATAATGACGGAGCTAAGAATATTAATAAAGCGGTATAAAGTACTTTAAAATACACAACACAAGTTTAAATATAGATTTATTTGCCTAAGATCATGGTTTACTCGTAATTAAAGAGAATGACGTACATACAGCTACGATGTAACTTTTGAATTACAACTTAAAGAGCCGAGCGTTTCTAGGCGCTACAGTCTGGTACTGCGCGACCGCTACGGTCGCAGGTTCGAATCCTGCCTCGGGCATGGATGTGTGTGATGTCCTTAGGTTAGCTACGTTTAAGTAGTTCTAAGTTCTAGGGGACTGATGACCTCAGCAGTTAAGTCCCATAGTGCTCAGAGCCATTTGAACCATTTTGATCTACTTAGAGATGTATTTATTCAAATCGAAAGTAAAGGGATTCAGGGGAAATATCCAGTCTGTTCAACTACTGTAACTGGCTTAATCGAGCATGTTCGCAAATTTAACTTTGTAATATGCTTGATACCATATAACCAAGGTGAATATCACATAAATAATAATAAACAAATAAATTCCAGTTATGAGCAGTATGTTTACCAACAAAATGTAGCGCCTATGCTGCTTTATAGATGAGAAAGTTGTGCCTCTGAACAGAATCAACAACTGGGCTACTGAAACGGGGGAAATTGAATTCCTACGAGGTACGGCTTGATATAACCTTAGAGACAAAATAAAAAACGAGAACTGCAGAAAGGAGATAAACGTATTCAATATAAAAGAAAAGATAGGACAAAACGGAACTGGTACGATCACCTCTTGCAAATGGAAGACATAAGGCTTGGAAAAAAAGCGTTGCTCTACAATCTGACAGGTATGAGGGTTTCAGAATGCCCAGAACTGAGACGGAGGTTGATTTCGAATTCCTATTTGACTGGGACGGAGCGTCTGATGCACCATGAAAATTGTCACGTTCTCACACACACCGCATGTCTACCACAACAACGTCGCCTGACTAGATAATTGCGAGAGTCTGGAGATACCGCGCTTCGAATATATAAGCACAACCCAAGTAATGCCGAAGAAAAATTTTTTGGCAGAGTTTATAGTGAGAGATTAGCAGCAAACTATCGTGTATTTACACTCCCTGCATTCACTCATTCTAGTCACTACAGAAGGAATGCATACAAAAATGTAAGGGGAAGTCGCATGCAACCAACGAAGAGGACCTCCCTGAACGAGCTTACGACGTGTGTTATCAAATTTTATGTCAACAGAGCCTAGTTAGCAAGGCGTAACTACCAAAAATGGCTCTGAGCACTATGGGACTTAACTACTGAGGTCATCAGTCCCCTAGAACTTAGAACTACTTAAACCTAACTAACCTAAGGATATCATACACATCCATGCCCGAGGCAGGATTCGAACCTGCGACCGTAGCGATCACGCGGTTCCAAACTGAAGCGCTTAGAACCGCACGGCCACACCGGCCGGCGCGTAACTACCTATTATTTACATAAATCAACGAAACATCTTTCTACCGATTCCGTAAAATCTGCGTGTCTATTGTTTAATTTATATCACTCTTGAAATGTGTGGCAGCAATTCAATAAAGCATTAACTACATTGAACCGGCTGAGGAAACATAATTTTTTAAGCTGTTATTGTTAACAGAAGAACCGTTCATTCAGATGAAAATGCTCTCGCCAGAGAGCGAATCTTTTGCTGCTTAACGCTATTACAAGTTTTAAATAGCCACATTCGAGTATAAACCTCTAGAGTCCCTACAGCTCAAACACAAAACAGTTTAACGTTGATGTTTAGCTGTATCACTTCACTCCTAATTCGATTTTGCAGCAAAACCCTCACAAAAGTTTTCATACAATTGAAACCATGCAGCTCTCTTCTTAATACTATCATTATACTCCTAGTGAGATGTGTCCCATGTTTCAGGGTATTTTTTTACACCTTCAATGAACACGCAATTCCACGTCCAATCCAGCTGCGTCCATGGCAGGCTGGCGGCAGCTGCTGCTAGGGTTGCGAACACGTGGGCACTGCCCCATTGAAATGAAATGATCGTATGGCATGGTCGTCCGGGAGGCCCCATGCGAGGAAGTTCGGCCGCCGTATTGAAAGTCCTTTTTAGTTGACGCCACTGCCGTCGGCTACTTGCGAGTCAATAATGATGTGATGATGATGAAAGACACACAACACCCAGTCATCACGAGGCAGAGAAAATCACTGACGCCGCCGAGTATCGAACCCGGGACTCCGTGAAGCGCTACCGCAAGACCACGAGCTGCGGACACTCCCCCGTTGACCAACAACGACTGCTGCTTCGCTGTGATCGGCGAGATGGCTGCGATACATCAGTGGCTGGAGAGCACAGTGTTCTCGCGGCAAACCTAACTTGACCTGAACTCGCCGCCGCGTAACTGCCGTAGTTCTATAATTTCATTTGCACTGCTGAAACGCGCCAGAAAAAGACACCGAACTCTCGACAACAAGAGCCTTTGTGTCAGTTGTTATAGCGTAGATGTTAGCGCACGAGACTGCTCAGCCTTTTTCTCGGGTTCGTTCCTTGCTACCGTCCCATGTTCAATATTTGCATCGCTATTTTCTTCGGTTTTAGGAAACCAAACGAAGAATATGTTTGGCAACACTCTCTTATGCCGAAACGATTTACAAAATGCAAACACAGGTACAAAAACATTAAAAACAAAATAATGAAAAGTTTTTACAATTATTCCAGACGTGCTTATAAAACCGTATTAAAAATATATTGCGGTCATTACTGCCCTTACAAGGGAACCTCCCCATCGCACCCCCCTCAGATTTAGTAATAAGTTGGCGCAGTGGATAGGCCTTGAAAAACTGAACACAGATCAATCGAGAAAACAGGAAGAAGTTGTGTGGAACTATGAAAAAAATAAGCAAAATATATAACCTGAGTAGTACATGCGGAGGATACGCAACAACAAGGAGATTGTGAGCTCAGGAGCGCCGTGGTCCCGCGGTTAGCGTGAGTAGCTGCGGAATAGGAGGTCCTTGGTTCAAGTCTTCCCTAGAGTGAAAATTTTACTTACTTTATTTTCGCAAAGTTATGATCCGTCCGTTAGTTCATTGACGTCTCTGTTCACTGTAATAAGTTTAGTTCTGTGTTTTGCGACCGCACCGCAAAAGCGTGCGATTAGTAGATGAAAGTACGAGCCTCTCCAATGGGAACCGAAAACATTTGATCACAAGGTCATAGGTCAACCGATTCCTCCACAGGAAAACACGTCTGATATATTCTATACTACATTGGTGACGGCATGTGCGTCACATGACAGGAATGTGTTGTCGACCCAGCTAAAGTGTACACTTGGCGAATGGGTAAAAAGATTCTACTACCTTGCCCGATTTAGGTTTTCTTGTGGATGTGGTAATCATTTCCAAAAAAGTGATGAAAAAATAAGAGTGTGTCACATAAACTGCAACAAATGAATACAAGAGTTGACAGTCGCACAGTTTTCTCTGTGCTCAGTCAAAAGATATGTTTTTAACGTTTTAAAATTTTTCCGTGTGTAGACTGTCAAATCCTGCACATGTCCAAGCAAATCTGAACATATCCTGGAATTTTGGAGAGCGAGGTTTATGTGTGAGTGCCTGAACTTTGATAATCGTCTGAAAATAAAAAATCAAACTTTTTCACTAGAGGGAAGATTTGAACCAAGGACCTCACGTTCTGCAGCTACTCGCGCTAACCACGGGACCACGGCGCTCCTGAGTTCATACTACCGTGGATGTTGCCTATCCTGCTCATGGACTACTCAGTTTGTATATTTTGCTTATTTTTTTTTTCATAGTTCCACACAACTACTTCCTGTTTTCTCGATTGATCAGTTTTTCAAGGCCTATCCACTGTGCCAACTTATAAATAAATCTGAGGGGGGGTGCGAGGGGGAGGTTCCCTTGTTAGAAACGATGTCGCCGGGACTCTGACGACAGTGAACAAACCAATGTTGTGCCCTAAAAAGGACGTCACACGCAAAAAGTTAATTCGGGACTGATTGGACTTAGTGGTACTATGGGGGTGCATTATATGAGACAGCGGTGGAGCAAGACGGTTGTACGTGGGAAAGGGTGTATTGAGGACGGACTGACGCTAGCAAAAAATCGGAGCTGAGGAAAGTGCAACTACGATGGAATTCACGCCATGTTTGTTGGGATAAAAGAAAAGAATGCGGCGGGAAAGGATGTAACGGTGGGAAAACGATAAAAAGGAATGAGTTATATCTGAAAGGAAGGATAGTTGTCAGGACGGATTTCATCCTAAGAGTGGAAATCTGCCATTCTCGATGACACAGAATACGGGGGAAGTGCAAATGTGAACTGTGGGGAAAGGGAGGTTAATGTTAGTGGAAACCTTGTTGTGTATTTCAAAAATAAGAACGTATCGACAGGGAACAACACCTAAGTGTGTATTACATCTGGCTTTGAGCCGTCATATTCAGGCACAAGAAGCTCTTCTCAGAGCAGTTGAGACGGCAGCAGTGGAAAGACGACGTAATGTTGTGTGACGTACCAGATGGTTTGTTCGGTACGGGTATCGTCAGAAAGACCACCTAAATTGTGGTCCTCCTCTGCGATTGGCTGCTTCGTTCGGAAGTAGTGCGGTAAAATGATAAACTTCTGCCATTAGTATTAGAAAAACTAAACAGCGAATTTCCTTGCATTTCGTATAAAAGCACCTCTCAACAGTGGGCTATCAGTCTATTATTTCAAAAGTGTTAATTACCAGCAGAATAATAAGTGCTAAACGTAAAGGCAGACGAAGCCCTTCGGATCGCGCCTGACTGGGATAGTGGGCGACGTGTGGTTCGGCTGTAAGATCAGGTCTGATTCGGCAGTCTCACAAGGCAGACATGTTGTCTCCTTTGGTATGTATCAGTAAAGCGCTTAATTAGAGATCTCTTGTTATTTGGATGCGTAGCTGAGAACGATATGATAGTAATAATTTCCTGTTAATTGTATAGTTTTATGAAAGCGTGAGGACTGGAAATTATTTGTGATTCATAAAGTGGAATATAACTGTGCATTTACTTGTATTCTAATAATAAAAAGCGAGTGGCATCCCGAATAAACAAACTGTTTGGAAATTATATCATTTCTAAAATAACAGTTCCTCGCAATGAGTTTCTCGCAATCTCAAGATTACGGATTCACGACCTACGGGCTGTTTTCTGCACAGGGGACAACAAATGTAGAAGACCGCAGGTTCGTGAACATTAATTAAAACTTATGCATTCCACTCAGGTCGGTGGTAGCTAATAAGACCTCGCGTGTACTGCAATCTTGTTGCAAATGAGATCGGTGATATGTCATCTGTGGTAACACAGAGGAGGTATGAAGGAGAGAAATTTTCGAGGCAAGAGGTTTATCATACATCCCTCTCTTCTTCCACTTGCTGTAAGTGCCAAAGCATTTTTAGGCGACCAAAAGAATGTAAATTTTTTGTGTCTCAGAAAGTTAATTTATAAAAACTGAATTCAGTTCACCAAAATAAGAGCTCAAACATTTATGAAAGTAAAGTAAAGCTGGATAGCATGAATGGCTGCGAGACCCCGAAGGGCAGGATCAGTCGTCTGTGGTGTTACCGATTCTCTGCGCCCGCAGACTTCTTTGTGTGTGTGTGTCTAGTGTAGGGTCATGTTCGTGTTGGGGACGATGAGAGAAGGGACAGGCTGGAACCATGTGCCGTTACTTAGCCCACTCCTCTTGAAAAGCACCAAAGGAGCCGGCCAAGCTTAACGTCCCCACCCAGTGCACGGATCTCCATCAACAGTGTCACACGCCCTCTCTTTGTGAGACACTGGGAAGAGGTTTGGAATTTAATCCATGGCACTGGCGCAAAGACTGGTGACCAGGAACTTCACGCTGTCACCTCTCCTCCGGGTGCCGGTCAAATATTGGCAGTGAAAATTTCATCCACCACCAGGATTCGAACCAGCTTACCTCTTAACGAGCGCCACCGCATAGGCGCGCGATAACGATTTCGGCCACGGAGGTGAGTCTGTCAAGATGATTACATACACGATTTTTTAAAAAAAAGTATTCCATATTTTAAGAGGTGGTAGTGTGGACTAAATCAAGGCAAAAATAACCAGTAAACAGAGATTCTAAAACGTTTACCTTAAGAGCATTTGTTCATCCTCGCTACTGTGAAATGCATCTCTCCTACTACAAGCTCTATATGCTATTACGAACGACTAAACAAATGAGGGCACATTCCTCTTTTACTGTCGATGGATACGGCTTATAGTAAACGTCTGCTAGTGTTGTAACTGTACGCCGTTTTCACAGTTCTGGATAAGTGCAGCGCATAGTTTAGTTCTAATGGAACCAGTTTGTGTTAGGATAAGTCCGTGGACTGCTTTTATATTGTGATTTTATCTTTGCACTTACTAGCATGGGGGAAACTTGTCATTCCACACGGGGAGTGACAGACATGGTCATATATGATGAAGCGTCCGCCGGTTTTCTCCGAAATGTCGGCCAACACTTCATACAAGCGTTTAGTGGGCCAATGGATTGGTAGGGTGGTCCAGTAAAAGTTGGCCAGCGCGTCCCCCCCCCTCCCCCTCCCCCACGCCACAACGACCATGGTCCTTTCGGCTGCCCATCCGACTGATGGACACTTGAAATCTTTGATGTAGGCAACCCCCTTTAATAATGTACTGAAACGCGTCATCAGTGTCTTCCAGTGGATCCGTAATCAACCTAGGGTTTTTCAGAGAGTGGGCGATTCCGTGACTTACAAGTGCAAGTCGTATGTAACAGCAAACAGATTACATAAGAAGCTCTGGTGTCGCCGATTCGTACTGTGTAACAATTACATCGTTCTACAACGCCACGAAGAACAAAAAGTGTGGAAAATTAAGCAAAGGCATTGTTCTCCTATACGACAATGCAGTATCCCATACGGCGCACTTGCTTCAATGGTTTGATGGGAGGACGTAATATACCAGACCTTGAACCATACGATTTCCATCTTTCGAGTAATCTAACAGGACATCTGTGGAGGAAAAGAGATCTGCCAACGCCGAGGACGTTCGCAAGGCGGTTCTCGAATGGTTCCGTGGCCTACGAGAGTATTTCTATCGTCCAGTAATTTAATAATTTGTTCTAACCGTTGCTTATACAGAGTGTTTCACAAATCGTGTTTACATTTGTAGAGGTCCTACAGGGGACTTAATAGATCAAGTTTTACATAGGAAAACAAGAGCTACTCAACAGCATGCTAGATGTTTCTTACGCAATTCGCCTGTTATGGTAGGATACCCACATTCATGAATGGTGCGATGTCACGTAATCTCTGTTCGCTTCTGTCTTTTTTTTCATGTTTGCTGGTGACGCATCAGTTGATATTACGATGACTAGTACTGAAGTAACAGGATGCCAGAGTAATCGTCCCCAGGGCAGCCGATATGTTCGTTAATTTACGGCGAAGATCGCCGTAATGGAACAGAAGCTCAACGTCTGTACCACGAATACTTTCCAGATCGTGTGACTCCATCTCATCCCATGTTTCCCAGAGCAGAACAACAGCTGCGGGAAAGTGGGAAGTTCAGAAGCGATAGAGCAAACAGTGGTGCTCCAAAAAGGCGGCGCACTGACGTATTGGAAGAGGAAGTGCTTCAAGTTGAAGAGGACCTATCGACGAGTATTCGAGCCATTGAACTTGACTCGTCTGTTCTGCATAAACAGCAACACCATTCGTATCACCTTCAGAAATTTGACGCCATGCTCGCGGCGGTTTTTGTGCCACGTGTCAATTTCTGTACTTGGTTTTTACACCGTTGTGTGGATTTACCTGTTTCTAAAGCGAATTTTGTTCACCGATGAAGCGCGTTTCGACAGGAAAGGTATTTTGAATGCTCGAAATAGCCAGCCACATTTGGGATCAAGGAAACCCCAAAGCCAGTGTACACGAAGATTTCAGCACACCTTCAGCATCAACGTCTGGGTAGGCATCTGCGATCATGTGACTGGATCGTACATCCCCCTTCCCCACCTAATGGGTGCCAGATACGTGATATTCCTGCGACAGGTGCTGGCGGAGTTTGTGGTAGATGTGCCATTGGATATTCGGCTCGAGTTGTGATTCCAGCATGACGGCGCGGCGGTACATTTTGCAGTTCGCTTCCTAAACCATCTACACATAGTCTACGGGGACAGGTGGAGCAGTCGAGATGGTCCACATGCTTCGCCACCAAGATCGCCATATGCAACCCCTTTAGACTTTTCCTTGTGGGGCCACAAGAAGAGACTTATTTACGAGACCCTTCTCCAGTCGGAGGAAGACCTGTCTGCATGGTTAATGGCTGAGGAAGAAGTTATTAACCATACACCACGCATGTTGGGCAGAGTTTACTCGAACTTGCTGTGCAGATACGCTGCATACAGCGAACTTGGTGGTAGTCATACCAAACAGCTGTCGTAATATCACAGTAAACAGGAGTGAAATCTGTACATTTTGTTCAGGAGTGAAATCTGTACACTTTCTTCTCCGGACATGAGTTCCTATGTAAAACTTGATCTACTAAGGCCCCTCTATATTGAAAAACTGTGCATCTGTGTGATTTTATAGTGTAGCATTCAATAGAAGTTACTTAGCGTGCCACAATAACGTGTAAATTACTTTTTGACGTTCCCACTTATACAGCGTGTTCATTTTAACCGAAGACATTAAAATATTTCGAAAACTACACATCAGATCAAAAAGTTATAATTGCAATTTGTTCGTATCGGACGAGGACATCCAGCATTACCACACTGGATATGCCGCCCCACCCCGTGCGTGGGTGGCGGAGGGCAACTTTGAAATCTTCAATGGGAACCCTTTTTTTCGATTCTACGGCAAAATCTACACACGTTTTGCCACAAATGGCGCTGTAATCGGAGGATTACAAATGTGTACACAACCGTAATTTACGACAAATCACACTTGGGATGCCACCTCAGTACTGAGACGGTAGGACAGGTCAGTATTTCATTACTTCTAATTGGAAACCTCATTCGCAACGTTGTATTCCTCCGGCTTATCGAACAGAGAACTACTCGACACACCACTGTGGCCGTGGCTCGAGGCGAACGCTACTCTACTTCTCGAATCAGAGTAAATGTTCAAACTTAGTACCGCCAACTTCAGTACACCTAGTGATTCGCTTTTCGTATGACCATACACAGGACAGAAGCATATGAGTGGTTACGTCAGCACAGGCGTTTCTGAAGCGGTCGACAACGTCTTCAAGGCCAGTTGGCGCTTGTTGGTACACCTAATCTTTTAAATATCCCCAATAGAAAGAAATCTGGAGACGTCAAAAGCCACATACGTTGTCGAACGTCCAGGACAACATTCTGCAATGGTACCGGTAGATCCTGTTCCAAAAACGTTCAGATATTTGCGTCCATTCAATGTGCCGTCGATAAAATACGAACCAATGAGTTTGTTCCCCAAGATGCCATGATACGTTAACAGACTAAGGACGCTGGTGGTCAACTTACGGTAAACAGTGGGGATTGTCTAGATTCCATTACTGCACGTTACGCCGGTTAACGCTACCATGGTTTGTGAGTGTAGACTCATCGGAAAATAGTATCTTAGCAAAGAACGTGGGGGTTGTTTGCATTTGTTGACGTGCCCATTCACAAAACACCCGTTTATGGATATCGGCGCCATGAAGTCCTTGATGCAGTGACACGTGGCATGGATGATACTTACGACGATGCAGTATTGTGACTGTGGTGTCACCGCCAGACACCACACTTGCTAGGTGGTAGCTTTAAATCGGCCGCGGTCCATTTAGTACATGTCGGACCCGCGTGTCGCCACTGTGTGATCGCAGACCGAGCGCCACCACAAGGCAGGTCTCGAGATACGGACTAGCACTCGCCCCAGTTGTACGACGACTTTGCTAGCGACTACACTGACGAAGCCTTTCTCTCATTTGCCGAGAGACAGTTAGAATAGCCTTCAGCTAAGTCAATGGCTACGACCTAGCAAGGCGCCATTAGCCTTACATAGTTTGATAGTTATCGTATGAAATGTCTCATCAAGAACGATGTATACAACAAGGATAGATTAAAAGTTAAGTATTAGAGCAGCTACGTACTTTTCTTGCTACCAGTCATTACGTATCCTGTTTCAGACCTCTATCTAGCCTAAGTGAGATTACGCGTGCCTTTCGGCTACTTCAGTGTGGCGTAGCTGTCTTGTTACGCCACAACAGTGACAACACTACCTACGCACGTACAGGAATCGCGACGTAACTGTTGGGCGGTTATCCGTGGATTGTGAGGCACTGCCGCTAAATCAGCTATTTCATTAGCTTCTCCTGTAACACGTTTGCTTCATTTCCTTCTGCCGGTCTGTACGCTACCATCATCACGCATAAAGGCGTTCCCAACCTTGTAAAAGAACAAACGAGAGCGATCTTTCTCTGGAATACGCTCAGCATACAAGGAAACAGCAGCCTCAACATTCGTCTTATATTCTCCGTAAATCGGGATCATTTCAGTTTTTTCTTCTGCGGTTGCAACATTCATCGTCCACTTGCACGTCTGTTCTCCAAATGACAGGTAGGTGTGCAGGCAATAAACACTGCGTAAATATTGTAATGTTTAGAGGCGCTATCTGTTCTACGTCTGCACGATACCTGAGCTCCGTTCGCAGTGTACTGCCTGTAATTATAATACATAGTAGTGCGCTAAAAGGCCAGGCGTTGCCGTGTCGGGTAGTCCCCTATTCGATAAAACGGAGAATTACAACATTGTGAATATGGTTTCCAATTAGAAGTTACGAAATACTAACCTGTCCTACCCTCGGAGCATGGAAGTGGGGGCCCGCGTGCCGTTGAGTGTTCAAGGGGAACTGAGCAGCATGTCGAAAATTACTATTGTTTACCCATTTCTATACCTCCGATTACAGCGCCATCTGTGGCGAAACGAACAAAATGCTTCAAACAAACGGTTTGTAGATTTTCCCGTAGAACCGTGATCTGTAATAAAAAAACAGGGGTTCCCATTGAAGATTTCAAAGTTGCTCCCGCCACCCACGCACTGGATGTGGTGGCGGGTCGAGTGTGGTATCGCTGGATGTCCCCCTCCGAGACAAATGAATTGGAATTGTAACTTTTTTTTGGCCCGATGTGTAGTTTTCGAGATATTTCAAGGTCTTCAGTTAAAATGAACACCCTATACAAAATTATGTGTGTGAGAGACTTCCCATTCAAGATCCTATTTATTTCAACATCCAAATACAATCACCACCATGCCTGACCGACATTCTGGTGGTCTGTCGGTATGTTCGACTCCAAAACCCTCCGCAGCCTTAGTCTGGGCTACTAGGAACAATTCACCAAGTCGTGATAACTCACAGCTGTTCCCGAGCAGGTAAACTTAATAACGCTTCCTCGTACAGTAACTTCTTTACGAGACCGGCGAGAAGTAGTAAGTACGAGACGCTTGCTGGTCCGTTTCCTGGCGAGCACGTTTGTCAAGAGGAGGCGGCGGCGGCGCCGACAGCGCAGTGACAAAAACGGGCCTGCTGTGGTGCTGTTGGGAGGAGGCCTGAGAAAGAACAGAGCACAGCGGCGGACGGCAAAAAGAGCCGACGCCCTCTGCTCACTGCGCCGTTGTTCTGAGTCGGAGAAACGGACTGACAGTACGATAAAGGGATCCCGGGCCACGTGATGCTGTGTTCCCTGACTTCCCGAAGCAGTCAGTTAAGATCGTTAATGTCTTATCATGAACAAGCTTTAGTGAACGAATTTCCCGAGTATCGGGCCATATTTGCGAATGAATTCGGGATTTCCCAGAAGATAGAACTAACCACGTCGTTCTTAACGGGGTGACATCATCAGACGTAAAAGTAACTTCAAACGTGTCCTATTGGAGTGTAGTATGGCTGCTACTGTTTACAGTATATTTAAATGATTTAGTAGAGAATGTCACGAGTTCAGTGAGGCTGTTTGCTTCAGTGAGGCTGTTTGCTTGCTGGAAGCTTGCAAAGTCGAAAAATAGTAACGAAATACTGGATAACCTGTACAGGATCGATGACTGGTAAACTGACTGACAGTTGACACTGAACGTAAATAAAAATAACCTGCTGCTTATGTTGTTGTTCATATTGTGGTAATCATTCCGAAGACTGGTTTGATGACGCAGCTCTCAACGTTAGTACCTTATAAGCAGTCACCTTAATTGCTGCTTAATTACTGCACTATATCCATTTGAACCTGCTCAGCCGGCCGTGGTGGCCAAGCGGTTCTAGGCGCTACAGTCTGGAACCGCTACGGTCGCAGGTTCGAATCCTGCCTCGGGGATGGATGTTTGTGATGTCCTTAGGTTAGTTAGGTTTAACTAGTTCTAAGTTCTAGGGGACTAATGACCTCAGCAGTTGAGTCCCATAGTGCTCAGAGCCATTTGAACCAACCTGCCTCGGGCATGGATGTGTGGGATGTCCTTAGGGTTGTTAGGTTTAAGAAGTTCTTAAGTTCTAGGGGGCTGATGACCTCAGAAGTTAAGTCCCATAGTGCTCAGAGCCATTTGAACCTGCTTACCACAGTCAACCTCAGTTTCTCACTACAATGCCACCCCCTCCCCCTCCGCTTGTACACAGGCCACAATCACCCCCTCCCCCCTTTAGACAGAACCTTTCCACCATTACGATTCGTTGATGCTGCAGTGTGTCTCCTACCAAAAGATCCCTTCCTTCACTCAAGACTAAATAGACAGAAAGATTACTTACAGTTCGATTAGACTGCTGTCGAAAAATAATGGAACCAGTAATAACCGTGAAATACCTAGGACTATACGTCCGGGGCGATGAGGAAGAACAATCTAATGGAATTTGTGAGCTCCTCGCGAGTGCGCAGAATTGTGTGAAGCCTTGCGTTGTCATTCAGAAGTTCGTTTTCAGTTTTGGGGTGACGAACACTCTGGAATCATTTCTTGAATTTCACAGCTGCGTGCGGCTGGTCAGCAAAGGGAACGTCGGACATGTCTGCGCGACCTTGTTACGATGACGACACACGCCTCGCTCAACGACTCACCGTGCTTTTCTTCACTGCCAGGTCTCCGTAGACTTTCTGCAAGCGTCTATTAATATCTAGTATGCTCTGTTTTTTCCGGCAAAAGAAGCTAAACGACAGCTCTCTGTTTGGAACGCAGCTCCGTTACAAAGAACACTTTGAAGGCTACGTATTGCACCACCGTGTATCCGAACTTCATGAGAGCACAGGAGTTAAAGTAGGAATATTCCATAATGTCTCACAATAACTTCTAATTTTTATCCGAAATTGACCGAGAAAAAAAAGTGTTGCATTACTTGCAGAAAACTCCTCTAATACAAGTTGTACAAAAAGAAACAATTCATAACACAAGTTGTACAAAAATAAACTACTCACTCATGAAAGAAATAGCTTACAGGACACTCGTTCGCCGCGCGGGATTAGCCGCTACAGTCATGGACTGTGCGGCTGGTCCCGGCGGAGGTTCGAGTCCTCCCTCGGGCACAGGTGTGTGTGTGTGTGTGTGTGTGTGTGTGTGTGTGTGTGTGTGTGTGTATTCTTAGGATAATTTAGGTGGAGTAGTGTGTAAGCTTAGGGACTGATGACCTTAGCAGTTAAGTCCCATGAGATTTCACACACATTTCAACACTTTTGACACTCGTTCCTTCGATTATCGAGCATCGTTTGACAGTCCCTCACCACGTACGATTAATAGAAATGAAAAAAGACACGAAGAAACGCATATTCTTTTGTCGCGTCTTCTTTAGTCCGAGAGCGTTAAAGAGAACCTAAGACTTTAATTCTGAAAATTCCGAGAGCGTTATTTTCGAAGAAGAGTCACACTGCTTACAATTTCCTCCCAAAAACGGGAAGTGACCACGATAAGAAAAACAGAGGTAATGGAAGTCGTATGGCGGCTTACCAACAGTTGTTCTTCCCACACTGTAAGGTGTCTTGCCGAGAACAAACGTTGATGTAGTGTATACCCTACCTGATCAAAATTATCCGGATACTTATTAGTGGACATTAATATGGGATGTGCTGGGGACACTTTCAATGAGGTGTCCTTACGTCTGTGAAGGATTGTCAGCATATTCTTCCTCAACAGCCAAAACCAGAGACACTGGGGTTTGGAGCAAAGTCGACATTTTGACTCATCCGAAAGGTTTTCATTGTGTTTAGTTCGGGACTCTGGCCAGGCCTGTCGAGTTCAGTAATGTTATTGCCCACAACCCATTGCCTCACAGATGCTGCCTCATGACATGGTTCACTGTCACGCTAATGCAATCATCGTCTACGGACTTCTCCTGTACTGTACACATCCGTGACGCTTTAATATGTGTTCATATCCTTTCCCATTTAATATTTTATTAAAAGCGATAGGTGGACCAAACCCTAACCACGAAAAAGACTCTCACACCGTAAATCCATCTCCTCCATACTTCACTATAGGCACAAAACACGGTGGCACGGCCGGCCGGTGTGGCCGTGCGGTTCTAGGCGTTTCAGTCTGGAACCTCGTGACCGCTACGGTCGCAGGTTCGAATCCTGCCTCGGGCATGTATATGTGTAATGTCCTTAGGTTAGTTAGGTTTAAGTAGTTCTAAGTTCTAGGGGGCTGATGACCACAGATGTTAAGTCCCATAGTGCTCAGAGCCATTTGAACCATTTGAACTTAATGTTCCCCAGGCATTGGACAAACACAAACCCTTCGATCGGACTGCCACAGGGTATAGCGTGATTCACCACTTCAAATCACTCGTTTCTAGTCATCCACTGTCCAGTAACGTCGCTCTTTACACCACCTCACATGATGCTGAGCTCTGGCTTATAAGTCGTTGCTCGACCATTGTGTCCCATTCTGTTTAACTCTCAAAACACGTTCACTGTGCTGGCTGGACTATTGGTACCACTTAACGTGTGATTCCTTTCGCTGATTTCGTGCGATTTTTTACGACACCCTCCACAATACTCAACGGTCCCTGTCCGTCAGTTAATGAGGTCTGTCTTGGTTTAGCTGTGTTTTCACGTTTCCGTCTCACAATCACAACATCAGCAGTCGACTTGGACAGCTTTAGAAGGGTTGAAATGTCCCTGTTGGATTCGCTACTCAGCCGCCTTCCAATGATTAGTCCAATTCCAAGTCGCTGAGCTCTCCTGACCGATCCATTCCGTTGTTACTTCTTTTCTACTGACAACGCTACTCTCTCCCCCCCCCCCCTCTCCTTTTACAATGGCGGATCAATGTCACATGACATCTAGCGGTCAATGGCGGAATACGTAGGGGTGTCCAGATACTTTTGATCAGCTGGAGTATGTAGAATCGGTCGTGGTAAAAGTTTTATGGAAACTGTAAGAAATTGGAATACGTATGGCCGGATGGGTGTTTGAACACTTCCCCCCTCGATGCCTAAACATCTCTACATAACGCTGAGTGTGGTTGAGCTACAGCGAGTGGAAATTCGGAGAACTTTCTCTGGATATCAACGCACCAAGACATCCAAAAAAATGAGTACGTGGTCTTACTCGCATAAGACGCAACTAACAACGAGCACTTGCTAAGCCTTCATTTCAGTACATACGATCACACCCCTGAATTTATGGCGAGCGCATAGAATGTGAGGAAACAAGAATGGGAGGAGACACGACGGTATCGAAGACACCAGTGCTACGATCTGTAACCGACTCCTCCTAGTAGATCGTGGTTTATTGAGTGAATTATTCAAAATGACAGTCACAATCGCTTTATTTATTTTGCCGCCAACCGGTTTCAACCCAGGATGGGGTCATCTTCAGGGCAATTTACACCATTTGGTAACTATAGTTAGCAAACGTACACGGGCAGGATGACGACTCCAGCGAGCGACCAAATGTTATAAATTGCCCTGAAGATGACCCCATCAGGGTTGAAACAGGTTGGCGGCAAAATAAATAATGCGATTGTGACTGTCATTTTGAGTAATTGATTATAAGTAAATTAATCGCTGTTTATCTCCATACAACCACGTAGTCTAAAAATTTATTGTTTATTGAGTAGGCTAGAGATACACGGCACGTGATTTCAATCGCAAGGAAGCGAGTTCACTGAGGAAACTTCCCCTCACCTACACAGAAGAGGCGCCGAACACTACCCAATGTGTTCATCCGACTCAATATCAGAAGTTGATTGAAATCATGTCTTTTCGCATGAATGTTATCCCTATCTACAAGTCACTTTGGGTTAAGACGCAAAGCGAGATAAACCATTATCCTCACATCAAAAATACATCTTGCCGAATCGCCAATGACGTTTTAAGAGATTGCAACTCACAGATATACTTGAACGTATTCACAGGGAGAACTAATGGGTCACCCCCTGCTCTCTCAGATGACAGTGTTAAATTTACGTATTGCTTAACTTCATGTTTATCGAATTCGTGGTATAAACACAAGATGATGTCGAAATAGCACTTCAGAACAAGTTACTGATTTCTTCTATTCTATACTATTTGTCATTACTACCTACTTCAAAAAGTAGTAGTCAGTCGGGTACTTTCAATCGTTTATTAATAATCAGTTACAGTCACTTCTTTGAGAGATCATCTTTAAGCGTGCTTAAACTAGAAAAAGAAACAATAAGTGAAGAGTCTTATAATTTGGCATTATGATAAAAAGTACGCGCTCAGTCTTCTGAACTGCTCTATCTTCTTCCTAAGATAATCGTGTGTCAAAATAGACTAAAAGTTCTTCAGGATTAAAATCAACAATTATCTATACTTCTGGGACCGAAAACAAAAAGACATTCAGTGACTTTGGTCATTTTAATTACACATATAAAGAAATAACAACAATGTATAGTTAAGTATTAATATTCCTCATTTGACCCTACTTCTCCAAGAACGTTATTTTTCTTAGAAATGATTTTGTGGATCTCGTGATAGGATAACTTTAAACTACACGATAACATCATCATCTTTCTGATGGTGTCGGTTTGCAGTTTATTGCATTTCTTTGTCCGCTGGGCATTTATGAAAGAGAACACCCTTTCGACGTTGGCATTATGATCTGGAATTGTAAAGTAATTTTTCCCATTTTCAATAATTCTGAATAGAACTCTTCGTTATGCTATGATTTGAAATAAGCAGTCCACTTTTCAAGTGCCAAAAGCTTTTTAAAGACAGAATCATATTTTTGCTTCTTGCATGATTTCGTGAAATTTTGCCACTGATGAAAGAATTTACTGTTCACCAGCTTCACATTTCTGCTTGACAAAGTATCTACAGTTTCTGCTGCTTGTTCCCAGGTCGGAACATCAGCTAATGTCATCCACTGAAAGTACTTCAATTGGCTGCTAGCTTCACATGTCCAGGATTTTAAGTAATCGTTGGCAATTCTGTATATATTCTTCATATTTGCTCAAGACGGGTAAGAGCGACGCGCGACTGTGGCATGGCGGGGGCACTTGTATAGGCTGAACGGCACATTCTACTTTGCCTAGCTCGCTCTACATGTAGCGTGGTTGTGAGATTGAGTATTAGGCTCTTTCGGCCTACGAAGAAAATGATATGACACAGATGTAGGAATAATATTGGTTGGTACCCCTATACATCCTTATGGAACATCTCCCTATTCCAAGTTACACTTATTCCTATCGCTTACATCGGTAGGCTGGAACCGTCTTAGTTGTGTGTTCTCTACTTCATCGCCGAAAAGCCTAACGACAGCCAAACTTGTGGACATTTAGCCGGACACGACCGTAAAAACGCGAGTACGTTCGGCTAAAGCCGACACATGGCAACTGTAAGCGCAATTTCTCTGTTGCTTCGACAGATATTTCCAGTTCCATGGAGTGCCCAGAATCAACGGAAAATGTCAGTTTTTCGCTACAAGCAATTTATTCAAGTGGAATTGTGCGAATATGTTCCTACTTCACAGAACGATACAAAACTAGTCTAGTTCTATGATGCTCATTAGCGGGGACAGAAAAAACATAAAAATAACCAGTATTCCAACAGCACAGAGCGCTGCTGCATGGTGGAAACGGACAAGACAGCACAGCCCAGTCGACACACGAGGCAGGGCAAGTCAGGTAAGGAAGGCACGGCCAATAAATAAATACAGATATTGTACGTGAACTGAATGTTGCACTAGACCAGAAGTTCCTAAACGTTTCTCTGACGGAACACTTTGAGAATCCTGGTACTTTGTGGACCACCTTGTTTATTTTGAAGCTTAATAAAATTTTAAAATATGAGAAAACTTCTTTTATTCACTGATTACTTTAATTTTAAATCATAATTAATACACAGAAATTACAATAAAATTTAAAAAACTTAGTATCGTCAAAAATTCGATAAAACGCCATGTTATTAACAGTTTTTCGCAGAGCACTTATTTACGTCACATGGGCCACCTGTGTTCTGCGTAAAACAATTTGGGAAACCCTTTACTAGACTCATGTGGGAGAGAACTGTCGAATGGGCACATGGACTTCCACTATAAACAAATAGTTTTTCTAACGAGAGACAAACCGGCATTTTCTTTTGTCATTGCGACATGAAACACATTCTGCGTAATGTTTGTTTCGGTTGCCATCATATACATACTGAAAAATCCAAAACACAAATATCTGTGGGAACACCGCATATCTGAGTTTTACATTTTGCGCTTAAGTGCTGCACCATATATATCGCCCGGCAAAAACTAAACTCGCCCGGTGTCTGTATGACCCGTAGTATGTTCTACAGACCGAGGTGGCGCAGAAGTAAGACACTGGTCTCGTATTCGGGAGGATGGAGATTCAAATCTCGGTCATCCAAATCTATACTTTCCGTGCATTCTCCTAAATCGCATGACCAAAATATCAAAACGGGTTATCTGAAAAATGTCACATCCGATTTTTTTCACCATTCTCCATTTTGGTCCCTCTGTAATGGTCTCATCATCTACAAGACGGCCGGCCGCGGTGACCGAGCGCTTCTAGGCGCTACAGTCTGGAAACCGCGCGACCGTTACGGTCGCAGGTTCGAATCCTGCCTCGGGCATGGATGTGTGTGCTGTCCTCAGGTTAGGTAGGTTTAAGTAGTTCTAAGTTCTAGGGGACTGATGACATCAGAAGTTAAGTCCCATAGTGCTCAGAGCCATTTGACCATTTGAATCTACAAGACGTTAAACGCTGATCTTATATCCTGCGTTTCATAACATTCATGGTTCAGAAGAATGGGTGGGAACTCCTGATGCAGACAAGACACAGAGATACCTCTAATAGAACAAGGTACACAATAGTTTTTTGGTTTTCTTTTCCCCGCAGCTCTCTTTCCTCAGTGAGCAATGAATGCAGTCCATCAGAATGGAGAGCGTCGTTGGACCAGAAGTTACAGCTCTGAATCTTTCAGTACGATCTGAGTACAGACAGATTGATGTGGATAGTCTTATAAACACTTGGGACATTGCCTCAGAGTGCTGATCTTGTGTCAGTGCCGAGACAAATGTTCCGCTTAATTCCTACTCTACGAATTTACTTCGCAAGTCATCGTACAGAGCATGGCGGAGGGTATATCGTACCACTAGCATCGACTTTCTGTCCTATTTCATTCGCCTATTGAGCGGGAGAACCATGACTGTCTATATACCTCTGGACACACCCTGCCTCTTTTCACCTTTTTCTCATGAACCCTACGCGAGGTATCCGTTGGTTGGAGCAAGACATTCATACAATCTTCTTAGAATACATGTTCTCTAAATTCACACAACAGGCTTTTGGAATAACTACGTCGTATTTCCTTGTAAAATTTCAGTTTTACACTGCGACGTCTTTTACGTTTAACTGATCAACAGTTATGGCAATAGAGACTGCAGTTTCCGCACTTGCCTGGAGGACACAAGTAGGCTGAGATTTTTGCCCTTAAGATCTCAACTTGAAGATAATTCCTAGTAACCGTAGTCTATAAAGAAAAAATAAGAGAAACCCTAGCTAGAACAGGTGTGTTATTCACAGCTGTAGATCTTGGATCGAATAATACGTACTGCTGTTGGCTGTGCGTTGGCAGAAACGAACATACATGGTGAATCACCTAAAACTTGGACAGCAAATATTGCAGAAATGGAAAGTGTCTGTCGTGCGGTTTTCACAGAATGGATTGCTAGTCAGGGGCTCGTATTGTTGGCCAATCAACAGATTGTAATAACACTTAGAAAGCGTATTTTTTGTGCAAACATACACTTTTTAAATGTAACAATGTCTATTGACATTAACAAACTAAAAGCAGGGTAAATTAGAATGCCAATGGTGTTTGTTCCAGCATTCTAGGGCCTGCATATTGCTAGGTACGATGTTGTTATGTTAGCTTACATTGTACTTGTGTGTTCCTCGAGTGCATTTCGACTTACCAGTCAGTGTGTGTCAGACCAAGCAGAAGGCAGTGAGTGAGTGGACGATGGGATTTATCAATGCAGAGAAAGCCGACATGTTCATGGCGTATAGTGTGTGTAGGAAGAACGCAGTTCTTCTTGTAAGGTGTATGCGGCAAGTTATTCCCTTATACATCAGCCACCTTGACAATTACACATCAAGCTCTTCAACCAGTTATGAGAAAGTGGTAATGTAACACCTAAACAACGTAACAGAAGCAAACAGGTGATGACAAAAGCGGTGGCGGAGATTAATGTTCTTGCTACTGTTGCATTTGATCTGTACGTTAACTCTCGCGCAATGAGTTAGGCAAGTGTCCTACGCATTGCCGGCCGCGGTGGTCTAGCGATTCTGGCGCTGCAGTCCGGAACCGCGGGACTGCTACGGTAGCAGGTTCGAATCCTGCCTCGGGCATGTGTGTGTGATGTCCTTAGGATGGTTAGGTTTAAGTAGTTCTAAGCTCTAGGGGACTTATGACCTAAGATTTGAGTCCCATAGTGCTCAGAGCCATTTGAACCATTTGAATCCTACGCATTCTCCGTCGGCATAGGTTCCATCCCTATCACATCTCTCTCCATCAAGAGCTGCATGGCAATGATTGTGAGAATCGTGGTGACTTCTGCACATGGGCATTAAGGCAGGATACTGCAGACGTATTATGTACCTTGTTTACTGATGAAGCCACATTTACCAATCATGGCCAAGTAAAGCGCCGGAAACATGCACTATTGGTCTCTGGACGACTCCTGTTGACTTCGTCAAGTGCAACGTCAGCGCCCAAGGAGTGTAAACGTGTGGTTTGGGATAGTGAACCATCATCTCCTAGGCCCGCTTTTCATAGACGGAACACTGAACGCGGACAAGTATCGCAGCCTCCGAACAGACCATCTTCCACGGATCCTTGAAGACGTTCCTCTGCAGGCTACGAAGAACCTGTCCAGCTCATTGTACGCGAAGTGCTACAGCATGTCTTCACGATTTTTTTCCCAAATCGTTGGATTCAACGCAGGGGAGATGTACCTTGGCCCGCCCGTTCCCTGGCTTTGACGCCTGTAGACTTTTCTCTATGGAGAAAGCTGAAAGGCGCTGTTACGAGGATGACACGCAGCGACGTATTACTGCACCCTGCTCAGACATCTCCACTGGAGCGCTAGCACGTGTGCAGGAGTCGTTCCATACCAGACTGGAAGCATTTACTACCGCTGCCAGTAGGTACTTTGAACACAATCTCGTTAGTTGTAAGAATCCACATAACTAGTGCATGCACTTGTGTTGTTATTTAGTGTGTGATACTACGATGCGCGGAGCGGCCGCGAGGTTTGGGGCGCCATGTCACGGATTGCGCGGCCCCTCCCGCCGGAGGTTCGAGTCCTCCCTCGGGCATGGGTGTATTTGTTGTTCGTAGCATAAGTTGGTTTAAGTAGTGTGTAAGTCTCGGGACCGATGACCTCAGCAGTTTGGTCCCTTAGGAATCCACACACATTTGAACACACATTTTGTGCTACCACAGGTATCGTACAAGTGTCAGTATGAGAATTTTTCGAAATACTATATCTCGTAAACGATTCGCGCTAAAATCCAGCAACAAACACCACTGACATTATAATTTACCCTACTTTTGGTCTGCTAATGTCACTTGGCATTGTTTCATTTAAAACAGTGTGTGTTTTCAGAAAAGTTACACTTTCTAAGTATTATTGCAATCTTGTTTCTTGGCTAACTATACGAGCCGCTGACTACCAACTCACTCTGCGAAAACTGCACATCAATAGCACTTCCCATTTCTGCAATATTTGCGGAGTAAGTTTCGGGTGATTCACCATGTATATTTAAAGGCTTTAGGCTAGTGAATTTTAACTTGCCCTGATGATGCTCCAGTAGTATGACACGATCATGCCGAGATCGCATTGGCATCTGGTTTGTCGTTGTACCTTGTCGAGGTCGAAATAAGTGACTGCACCGAGAATTTTTTTACGTACGTGTTCTCCCCTGATACAGGTCCATTTCCTCTCACAGTTTTAAGTTGCACTAAAAATCTCCATTTAACATCTCGCACAAGACGCGTTGACTGCACCCAAAAACACAGCTGAAACTATAAATGTTTTTATTTCAGAAAACTTTGTTCACTATTCGATAACTGATTAACTGCGTATTTGCGACACATTGCAGAAGTCTTACGCACAATCGTGTATTATTAAGGGGCGTAAATTTTTTCATTATTAGGCCTTATTTATTAGCGTCCCTCGTCGATTCTTGGCCTCTACGGCCAATACAGAGTGATCAGTTAGTACAGATATTTTCTACATACTGATCACTTCATAATGGCACTAGAAGATGAAACCAGCTGATCATAAGAGACTAATAAATATGACCTAACTAATGAACAACCATGTCACTAAAGAACTTCGTACAAGTAGCGGACCTTAAGTCTAAGAAATTATGAATAGTAGTCGGGTGTGGCGGCTTAAGGAACTAACCATGCTCGCCATTAAAGGAGTTTCTCACAAAATATTAGTAATTCGAGAAAAAGCATCCCCATGTGGATCCCATTTAAACATAGCAGCAGATTAGATCGCGCACGAATTATTTTGGGATGCGTAAATACATACATAACACAGAAATTAATGGCACAACTAAAAGGAGGTTCAAGTGGATGTTGATAGCAGTATCATGTCTGCAGAGGATAGACTAGCTTGGAGACATGCATCAAACCAGTCTTCGGACTGAACAGCACAACAACATAAACATAAAAGTTATGCTGATTTACAATCTGTTAACTTCCGATGCGAAAACACTGCAATGTCTTACGCCTATTGGTAAACTCTACGTTCAAGTCCCCAGGCAATCAACTAGTTTTCACCTCGTTCTTTTTTTCCCCTCTTTCTGTCCTGAACACTCAAGCTTTTCTTTTTTTCTCAGAAGTACATATTTATGTTACGATAATTTTTCATCTGAAAGTGCTTAGTTTTCAATTACCAAGTCTCGAATACTACGCATCCTTCAGCAAAGCAGGTTGAAAGTAAGACGATGTGAATTAACCTCTAACGCGCAGTTTACGGAAGGTTGTTCCACAAATAAATTTTATTACTCAAAAAGAAACAATCCCTGTTTGCATGGCCCTAGTTTAAACAAATACGTAAGCAACAGAAAGTAAAGAAAATGCGGAAGTGGAGGACTAATTAGCACGAGAATTATGCATAGTAGCTACGGAGCGAGCTACTGTCACCGTTAATTACAATGCGAAGCCGTCGCTGTACAATGGTAATTGGAAATGAAGGGGGATTTTAAGGAGAAGATGTAGGGCGATTCCGGTACTTGTCTGAAAACCTTGGTCGAGATCAGGTCTATACGGAGAGACCACTCGAGCGCGGTCCCGGACAGAAATAGCCATATTTATTCTTAGCGCCGAGACTGCATACACTGGGCCCAGATAAAAATTTTGCGATTGAATTACGTACTGGACGCAGGGCAATCGCCACGACATAAGCCAAAGAACGGAAACGCGAAGGACTGCGGTCACAAGTAACCGAGCCACATTATCTTCTGTAGTTTAACTGTCTTACAAACAGCCAGCCAGTCTGTTCGTGAATTGTCAGCAAAGTTATCTTTTTCTATTAATATTCTTCAACTATTATGTATAGCCATCACAAAGCTGCCAAAGTTTTTATTGTCGTGCAGTTACTTTCGACCGTTTGTCATCATCTGGCATACTTCAGAATTTTAAAATTGTATAATACCAGTCCAAAATTTTAAAATTCAAAAATTTCGATTTACTGTAGAAACTACCTATATAGCTACATATTTTAAAATTGTGGACATGTGGTAGACGCAATTTTGAAATTCCCAAGATGTCAGATGTTGACATACTTTCGAAACTAGATAAAGAACAATAAATATTTTAGGACCTCAGTGGTGGTTATATACAGGGCGTGGCGGTTGCAAGTGCAGATATTTCTACTGGTGACTTAGGACGGTGTACTGAACAAGATTATATCAGCATTTACGACATTTGCAGACTAATAATTATAGCCATTACAAGTAGTATGGTTTTTGGTTGGTTAGTACCTCCAAATACATGTGGCAAGAGCAAGCCATTAATTATTATTTTCCACTGGGCCGCAGGTCAAGTGTTGAAGTGTGCACACAAAACTTTCAGTCCATAATGACAGGGGTAGTCCGCTTGCAGAAAACATCAGGTCGTAAAGTCTATGACGATGTGTGTACATTTTACAGACTGTAGCGCCTAGAACCGCTCGGCCACCCCGGCCGGCGTGGATTATGTCCTGTATAGCATTATCAGATACGGGCAGCCTGCGTTTATCAGTAACTTCCATTACTTTCAAAATTATTCGATTTTACATTCTGACAAAAATACGAAAATAAGACAACACAAACGAAATGTGGTAAAATGAAGGCAACATTTCTCTCAGAGAAGATGCGGATCAGAAATTAACCGAGTGCGGCTGGCTGGGGTAAATCGTGCTGGGTGGCGTTGTGTAAAAATGCACAAAGGGAACGTCTCATATAGATCATAGAACCATGTCGCACTAATATAGGGACGGCAGAGTATAAATAGGAAAGGCGCCACAACACTGACCATTGTTGTATTCTCGTCTCCACTGTAGACTCTTGTACCATTGGAATCAAGGGAGAGGATGTTTGGTGGCCGGTACGCTCTTTCTACAACACAACTGCACACAGGTATTAACAGGGTTCTTTATTTGCGTTAACAGGAAGCTACTTATCTTTAAGAGTGTCCATGTGTTGTGGTACACGCTTTTCAAATAATAGTCCACATTAGCCTCACTGTCGGCGAATGCAAGTCCCGCTATAAACACTACTCCGGTCACTATACACTCGCGCAGCCAGTGATGTTAACTGACAGACTCCAACTAGGATAGTGACTGAGCTAGTGACTGACTGTGAGACTGACGCCCTCCGGTCAACGGCGGGGATCCAAATACTTGCGGTCGAGAGGGCGTTGGCGGTATATTGCTTGCGAGTCTGTCTTTGGCCTCTGTCTTGATAGGCGCGCTTGATGCAGCGCCTACTATCGATCTTCTTGCTACATCTTTGCCGAACGGTGAGCTGGGGACAGCTTACACCAGCACAGAAACAAGTTTAACATCCCTTCCATACAGGAAAATTCGCAAAAAAGGTTATTAGGGACAAACTCTGACTGGATAAGGTTGGAAGATAAATTCGACAGTATCGTTTTCAAAGCAACGGCCCCTGAATTCTCTCTTAATGGATGTAAGGAAACAACAGAACACCTAAATCTGGAGAATAGACATACAGTTAAGCGTGACTCACATGTCATCATCACGAACAATTACATCTTCAGCAGCAACAACTGGCCTAGCAACAGTTTACACACCATCATCGCCGGCCGAAGTGGCCGTGCGGTTAAAGGCGCTGCAGTCTGGAACCGCAAGACCGCTACGGTCGCAGGTTCGAGTCCTGCCTCGGGCATGGATGGTTGTGATGTTCTTAGGTTAGTTAGGTTTAACTAGTTCTAAGTTCTAGGGGACTACTGACCTCAGCAGTTGAGTCCCATAGTGCTCAGAGCCATTTGAACCATTTGAACACCACCACCATCATCATCATCATCATCATCATCATCATCAAAAACAGTAACAACAACAACTACTACTACTACTACTACTACTACTACTACTACTACTACTATTACTACTACTAATAATAATAATAATCAGTTCATTCAGCAAATCATCCATCCGACCGAGACTCGAACTCGGGACCCTTGCCTTTCGCGGGCAAGTGCTCTACCATCTGAGCTACCGAAGCACGACTCACGCCCGGTACTCACAGCTTTACTTCTGCCAGTATCTCGTCTCCTACCTTCCAAACTTTACAGAAGCTCTCCTGCGAAACTTGCAGAACTAGCACTCCTGAAAGAAAGGATACTGCGGAGACATGGCTTAGCCACAGCCTGGGGGATGTTTCCAGAATGAGATTTTCACTCTGTAGCGGAGTGTGCGCTGATATGAAACTTCCTGGCAGATTAAAACTGTGTGCCCAACCGAGACTCGAACTCGGCGGAAGTAAAGCTGTGAGGACCGGGCGTGAGTCGTGCTTCGGTGGCTCAGATGGTAGAGCACTTGCCCGCGAAAGGCAAGGGTCCCGAGTTCGAGTCTCTGTCGGGCACACAGTTTTAATCTGCCAGGAAGTTTCATATGAGCGCACACTCCGCTGCAGAGTGAAAATCTCATTCTGGAAAATCATCCATCATTGTGAAGCTAAGAACTTAGCATTTGACGTCGATGTACTGACCATCAGCAGCAGCAAAGTAGCCCGCTTAGTAAAGTGCTCTTGTCGACTCTAATACTGTCTTGGACTGTGATATGCGTTGAGATCGGGATTCGGATGCCCCTCTGCTGGCGGCACAGTGCAGACAAACTCAAAACACTCTCAAAGTCATTCATTGACTCCTCACGATGTGGTTGCGCGGCCGGGTGTCGACAATCGTTACAGTCGATCTGATGCAGGCCTGTACATTGTTTTCGCAGCGAGCTTTGATGAGAAAATTCCAGCCTTTGTCAGTGGGCGAGTTCTAGTATACCTGTGGCCCTCATTTAAAGCACGATATTAACAGCATTAGCCCTTTGGGCAGAAACAGTGTTAAGATAGGACTGAAATCCGCTGAGGCTGCCATTAATTTACCAAAGTTAAATAAGTTCGATGTGTATATACCCAACTTATAGCATTATTCGAGATGTTTGGCATTAGTCTGACAGGTAAAGGGGCCGGCCGGTGTGGCCTAGCGGTTCAAGGCGCTTTAGTCCGGAACCGTGCTGCTGCTACGGTCGCAGGTTCGAATCCTGCCTCGGGCATGGATGTGTGTGATGTCCTTAGATTAGTTAGGTTTAAGTAGTTCTAAGTTCTAGGGGACTGATGACCTCAGATGTTAAGTCCCATAGTTCTCAGAGCCATTTCATTTCAGGTAAGGGGATTATCACGAAATGGAGAGTATGTACCCTGCCGCAAGTACCAAAAGTTGCACCACGAAACAGTTCAAAACCCGAATTAACAGTGCAGAGTCCAGTCTGCATAGTAGTTTTTCGTTCACAATCTTTACCCTCAAGTATTGCTATGTTAGGGAAGCGCACGTCGCCGCAGTTATCGGGCGAACCAATGCAGAAGCTATAATCGTTGCAGCAAGTGCGACCCTCAACACATAACGGATCCGTGCACGCCGAAGGTTCCAACTTGTTTAAACTGCTCTAGTCAGCACTCAGTTATAAATACGTGCCGGTCGGTGTGGCCTAGCGGTTCTAGGCGCTTCAGTCTTGAACCGCGCGACCGTCTTGCCTCGGGCATGGATGTGTGTTATGTCCTTAGGTTAGTTAGGTTTAAGTTGTTCTAAGTTCTAGGGGACTGATGACCTCAGGTGTTAAGTCCCATAGCGCTCAGAGCCATTTGAACCATTTGAACAAATATGTCGCGCGCGGTATTTCTACATCAACAAGAAGTACAGCATGCAAGGTAAGGATGCCACGCTGGGAAGGGTAACTGGTAGCTCACAGCAAACAAACTCAGCTACCCCGCGACAGCCTCCCAGTCCCCAAAGTCGCATGGATTTTCCGCCATAGCTCCAATGCTCTCACCACAGCTGCCAGTTGCTATACAGTTCCACTATACCACCACCACCGCCACCCTCAAGAATGTACTCCAACATGAATTCTGAACGCAGGTAGCAGTGGCAGCTCTCTCTGAGACATGGTTTCAGCCAAATACAGTAATTCGCCTTCGAGGATATCAGGCATATCGACATCAATAATGCGCTCCACCAACCCCAGTAATGATATCCCATGACACTATCGACAGTTTTCTAACAATACCGCTCAAGCTCTCGTCTCCAGTCGGTCGAGTAACCACTGTGGACACCTACTGCCGTCCGCGGTCGTTTGTTCTCCTCGAAGAGTGGAATACTTTGGTACATCAGTTGGAACCTCCTTTTCTATTATGTGGGGATTTTAACGCGCCCAACAGACTATGGGGATGCTCTGTAGAGATCGACTGAATGCTAGGATTCTGGAGATCTCGACGAGTTCAATCTCATCGTCCTCAATGACGATTTTCGTACATTACTTCCATTACCATGTCGCCGACCCTCGGCCGTCGACTTGTCCCTGTGTTCAGTGACTGTTTCCTCGCTTCTTGCATGAACTACTATTCGTTATTCTAAGGGTCTAATCACTACCTTCTTCTTATTTCAACGTTCAAATCAGACCCCTGTCGCGATCTTTAGGCCACCTCATTAAATGGAACAGCAAGGAGGTAGATTGGTCCCGGTATGGCTCAATAATAGGTTAATGTCAAAATTAAGTAATTCTTCTATTCACTTATGTAATAAAGTGAAGTAATATATCATGTATTCTAGTTTGATAATCTCATCGTAGTACCATCGTTCCTACTCCACAGACGAAGGTGATCACAGTACAAGTAGACAGCCGGTTCCCTGGTAGGACCAAGCTGTTCTCGTCACGTGAATCAAAGCAGGCTAGCTTGCAGACGACTCAAACAGTATACCATTTGGGAGAACAAGGACACTGAAGGGGATTTTGTGAACATCTCTCCACGAACATCCCCGCTGGGCGGATCTGGACAATGGTTTCCTGGCTCAAAAGGAAACCAGTGCCTCCCACGCGGTTGCAGACCTGGATGGACGAGTTTACCGGTATTATAGCACCAGCCACTGCACTGCCAGCACCCACTGATCTCTGGGCGACAGGTATCACAGACGATCTTTGAGATGGTTTCGTCTCAACATTCCCTTTCGCCCAACTCGCCAGCTTTCTGATGTATTCAAAGGACACATCACCCAGACACGACCAGATCCACTACTCAATGATCAGCAATTTTTCCGTTAACGCAAAATGTATTCTTGTGAGCATCTCCACTGTCATTCGGAAGGACGGGAACATTCCAGCTGATTGGGCGACTAAGATACTGGTGCCCATATTGAAACCTGGGAAGGGTACTGACCGCGCAACGTCGTATCGCCCGATTACCCTGTCGTCGTGAACGTCTTCTCAAGTTCAGCTTAGAACGTTGGTCAGAAAATCAGGAATTGCTCTCCCCAACGCAATGCGGTTCTCGTAAAGGCGTAAGCACTGTTGACAGTATCACATCTCGCACGATGGACATTGAAAAAACCTTCCTGACTAAGGGGTACCTAACTGCTTTATTTCTTGATTTTCCGAGGGCTTATGACAATGTTATGATACCTGAGTTCATTAACAAAATGAAACTTTCACGCCTCCCAGTATCGCTTCAACAAATTATCTATGGTTTACTCGGCTGTCGAACCGTCTATGTCCGCGACAAGTTCAATGTTTTATACGAGCCTCGCATACTGTCCTGTTGCCGTTCGCGTGGTGTGATATTGAGTTCATTACTACACATCCTTTATGTCGCCGACCTAGAGACTCTACTTAGCCCCAACGTTAAGGTTCTTCAATGCGTGGACGGTTTTTTGTATACGCCCATTCGCCGTGCTTTTAGGTAACAAGATTGTGGCTTCACGATGCAAGTGACAAGCTGGCCACATGGGAGTTAGGTAATGGACTGACTTCCTTTCCCGAAAAGTCTGAAGTGTTGATATTCAGGAGAAAGTGACTCAATTACTATTCACTTGAACTTCAGCTTGGCCCATACAGGCTTCCTGTTCAGCCATATGCTAAGCTAACTGGCGTCTCCTTTGACTGTAAACTGACATGGACACGTCATGTTGCGTAACTCAAAGACAAAATCGAACACACTGCGAATGTATTGCTGATGCTTACTGCAAATATATTGCGGATGCTTGCTAGAGTTTGGTGGGGCCGGCCGAAGTGGCCGTGCGGTTAAAGGCGCTGCAGTCTGGAACCGCAAGACCGCTACGGTCGCAGGTTCGAATCCTGCCTCGGGCATGGATGTTTGTGATGTCCTTAGGTTAGTTAGGTTTAACTAGTTCTAAGTTCTAGGGGACTAATGACCTGAGCAGTTGAGTCCCATAGTGCTCAGAGCCATTTGAACCATTTGAAGTTCGGTGGGGAGCGGAACCGACAGTCCTCTTAACTCTGTATAAGGTCTTGATGCTCTCTGTCTTCGATTATGGCAGCATCGTCTAGGGCAACGCAACGAAACCGACTTTGCGTTAACTTGATATCCTCCATTATAGGGTGCTCCGTCTTGCTGTTGCAGCCATGAAATCAACCCCCATCAACGCACTGGTTGTGCAAGCGTCTGCAATGTCGCTCACCATAAGTCGGGAGATGTTGTTCGATAATTTTCTCTTTAGTCGGTCTTCCATGACTGTGTCCCCTTATGGCGGTATTTCAGTTCTGGGCCTCACGCAGGCACCTCACAGTCGAAGGACGAACCGACCTCCCTTACCAATTCGCAGCTATGAGAAATTGCAACATCTTTTACCGCTAGTCTTGCAAGACTCGAAACTCCCTTGCTTTCGCTCTCCGTTAGTTTCTTCACTACAGCCCCAGTGTCGTACTTGCCATCTGATTTCAAATCGGGGACGAAAATTAATCACGACCTGGAGCACTTCTTTACCCGACATGAGCCACAGTGTGCTTGCACCTATACTGATGGCTCTAAAGCTGAGGCGGGTTGGGGATACGCCTTATCAGCCCCTCTAGCTACACGTACCAAATGTTTGCACTGCCACCTGAATTGTCTGCCTACGGGGCGGAGTTACTGGCCCTCACAGCGGCTATTTACACTACTGGCATTTAAACTGCTACACCAACTAGAAATGCAGATGATAAAAAGGTATTAATTGAAAAAATATATATTACAAGAACTGACATGTGATTACATTTTCACGCAAGTTGGGTGCATAGATCCTGAGAAATCAGTACCCAGAACAAACACCTCTGCCCGTAATAACGGCCTTGATACGCCTGGGCATTGAGTCAAACAGAGCTTGGATGGCTTGTATAGGTACAGCTGCCCACGCAGCTTCAACACGATACCACATTTCATCAAGAGTAGTGACTGGCGTATTGTGACGAGCCAGTTGCTCGGCCACCATTGACCAGACGTTTTCAATCGGTGAGAGATCTGGAGAATGTGCTGGCCAGGGCAGCAGTCCAACATTTTCTGTATCCAGAAAGGCCCGTACAAGACCTGCAACATGCGGTCGTGCATTATTCTGCTGAAATGTAGGGTTTCGCAGGGATATAATGAACGGTAGAGCCACGTTCAAAGTGCCGTCAATGCGAACTAGAGGTGACCGAGACGTGTAACCAATGGCACCCCATACCATCACGCCGGGTGATACGCCAGTATGGCGATGACGAGTACACGCTTCCAATGTGCGTTCACCGCGATGTCGCCAAACACGGATGCGACCCTCATGATGCTGTAAACAGGACCTGGATTCATCCGAAAAAATGACGTTTTGCCATTCGTGCACCCAGGTTCGTCGTTGAGTACACCATCGCAGGCGCTCCTCTCTGTGATGCAGCGTCAAGGGTAACCGCAGCCATGGCCTCCGAGCTGATAGTCCATGCTGCTGCAAACGTCGTCGAACTGTTCGTGCAGATGGTTGTTGTCTTGCAAGCGCCCCCATCTGCTGACTCAGGGATCGACACGTGGCTGCACGATCCGTTACAGCCATGCGGATAAGATACCTGTCATTTCGACTGCTAGTGATACGATGCCGTTGGGGTCCAGCACGGCGTTCCGTATTACTCTCCTAAACCCACCGATTCCATATTCTGCTAACAGTCATTGGATCTTGACCAACGCGAGCAGCAATGTCGCATTACGATGAACCGCAATCGCGATAGGCTACAATCCGACCTTTATCAAAGTCGGAAACGTGATGGTACGCATTTCTCCTCCTTACACGAGGCATCACAACAACGCTTCACCAGGCAACGCCGGTCAATTGCTGTTTGTGTATGAGGAATCGGTTGGAAACTTTCCTCATGTCAGCACGTTGTAGGTGTCGCCACCGCCGCCATCCTTGTGTGAATGCTCTGAAAAGCTAATCATTTGCATATCACAGCATCTTCTTCCTGTCGGTTAAATTTCGCGTCTGTAGCACGTCATCTTCGTGGTGTAGCAATTTTAATGGCCAGTAGTGTATTATGGCAAGCAGACTTTCCGGCTCGTATTGATCCTCATATATTTCCAAAGCGTGTTGCAGACATTACAATATCCGGCGTTTGATAAATTAACAGATATGTCTTGAACGTTCTGGACACCTTAATAGACTCACGGACATAGGGCACTGACGTTCGTTTGCTTTGGATAAGAAGGCATCACGGTATTCTCCCTAATGAAAAGTGCTGACCGCCTCGCTAAGAGGAGCGTTTCGGAAGGGCAGTTCCGCTCAACATCGATCCCCTATACGGATTTCAACTATACGGTCAAGAAAATTGCTTCTCATGACTGGAACTGTGAATGGCAAGTATCCCAGCACTACAATGGCGGCCATACAACCGAACGTCTCTTCCCAAGCCTGGTTCACTTCGGTGAAATTTAGTAGGCGTGGTGTTACCCCTCCTACCTATACCGATTAAAAATCATCGCTTCTGGACACTGATCAGGAAACAACGGATGTGGCATATCTGAACCACGTCATATTGGCATATACCAAATACTAAGCTGCACGAGTGTTCTTGTACAAGGAATTGGTTGCGATGGGCTACCCCTTCCTACAAGTGAAATTGCTTTACTTCACCGGTTCGATACATGTAGGTATCATTTACTCGCGAACTATTTAAAAGATACTGGTACCCAGTTTTGGCCTCCCACGGAACCAGCCCGGTTCAAACACTGAGACGTCTGTTTGAGTTTTTACTTTGCACTAAGAACTTACATTAGTAAACGATGTCGTCGCCCAGCACTCAATTATAATTTGCTGCGATGTCATTATGCTATGGAACCGGCCCGGTTCGCAACTTGGGTCGTAATTTTGTGTTTTTACTTTATATTAAGAACTTATCTTTGTACTTCACACTCCTATCGTTGTCCTATTGTGAAATTGCACGAATGTTAACTTGGCACTGTTGTAAGTACTTCTGGCTGTATGGTGTTCGTCTTTTAGTGTTTTTATTTTAAATTAATAACTTATGTTTGTACGTCGACCTAGGGGACTGATGACCTCTGATGTTAAGTCCCATAGTGCTCAGAGCCATTTGTACGTCGAACTCTTTATTTTTCTATTGTGGAAATTGCAATTATGTTAACATGGCACTTCAGTAAAAAAATTAATTACAAAAATAATTTAAAAATCATCTCACTCCCGATCACGAATCCAGTGTCCTAATCACTGCGCCAAGTAGCTCTATTATAGAGTAACCGGTCATAAGAAAAATTCCGGTTAATTCCAGAGTAACTACAAAAGTCGACCTTGTTTTGTTCTCTTGTAGAATATATCGGATCACCAGACCATGTTTGTTACGAACACAGCAACTCAGTAAGCAGAAAATATTTCGCGTGTTTTTCGCACGAGACATCATCGTTCAAATGATTGATTTAGACAACTAAATAAAGGTTCTTTCGAATATTGATTTTAGCTATAAAATGACGCTACGTACGCTTCTTATAGCCTCCTGATCGAGCCTTCAGAAAATTATATCCTTGCCGTAAAACTTCAATTCTGAAACAATCAACGCTATTGTTTCTTTTTATTCATTGACATAATCACGGAATTTTACAGGATTTTTGTTAACAGCAGTAACTTTGTTTTCTGAAAGATATTAGCGTCGCCACGGTATGTGACACCACAAATTCACCGTCCGGCTGTACTTCCACATAGTTCCTACAATGTTTCTGCTAAGCAATCAAAGGACTCTACAGCCCGTTTTTTTTAATTCAATTACAGTCGGTCCCACCAAAGCCACTGGCGAACTCTGATGCTAATCTCCATCGGTATAATTTTACTTTTAACTTTTTATTCCTCTGAGGCTCACGTTAACTTTTCCCACACAGAGACGGCTTTATCGGCTAGCCTCTCCTTTCTGCATCTCTGTCTTTTCCTAATACTTTTTAATTACTTTTTTAACTATGCAGTTCCTCGACGCTCGCGTGGCCGGCGCGGGTGCGGGACGCCCCTGCAGATAGTCCTCACGCTGCTTGAGAGATGGCAGCACCTGGCGCAGTCAGCAACGAACGCAGTGGCGTGGACGCCAGACCGGCTCTACGAACCTGCCACACGTAAACACACACAACAAGTTACACTGAACGAGTTTAGTGTAATGAGTGTCGAATGACAGCGGTAGCTGTAAGGGCACTGGTGTGAACATAAACTATTGCGTTCATACTGTAGTTTAAATGCATTAGCAATACACCTGAAATATAGCAGAAGAGTTTGCGCCAAGTAGCAATGAGTATTCTGACAAACAGCTACTCTCCAAACCAAAACATGCCCAACAATTTCATTGCTCAAAAAAGATAAATCAAAACGAAGGACGAAGATGTATCTTTCATCAAAAAATTTATTATTGAATAATATTAAATTATGTGCGTAAGATCGGCAGCAGTAACTCCCACATATGGCGGTTCAACTCTCACATGTTGAATGCCAATAGAGGGACAAACAAACCACAACAAAAAATTTAAGTAGTACTTTGTAAGTGCAAATAGAATGCTGTATGATACCTATTAAATTTTATTTAATTGCGTACTTGAAAAGTAATCAGAGAATGGAAGATACATAGTGTACATCTAATTATATTACAAGGTACGTTCTAATGTTCCAGTAGCATACACAGTGACTGTATGGAATCGTATATGTTTGAGCCACCTTCACTTGGGATGTCAGTTTTTGTAACTTTCAGATCCGAAGATGACAGAGTGGATCAGTTGAAACCGGTAGTAGAGATAAAAAGAATTACAAGCGATCTTGGTGTACCTGTGTCTAACATATAAAGAAATACGTGCCTCTATAGTGAAACGTTCATTCAGGGGAGGGGGGAGGCAAGATCCGCAAAGATCCCCCTTGGGTCGGCACCTTGCGCTGAAGACGAGGCAGAATGTGAGCGACAGTATGGAAGCAGACAGGTGTCCGGATACTTTTGATCACATAGTGTAAGTAGTTGATAAGCTTTCTTCTAACATCTAATATCTCAAATGTTAAGCTTTTTGGATAGTTTTCATTAAAGGAATAGCAAATCACATTTCTCTTAGACTTCAGTATGACCACTTTTCAGATTCAGGAGAATCTGATGAATGCAGTCAGCCTCACATACGGAGTATTGCACTTACAAACTAACTTTAAAATTATTCGGACTTCTATGGCAGTGGTCACAGGAAACTGTTTGTGGAGTATCGTCTGTTCCACGAATACTGTTCTCTGTTAAATTTCGTTAATCCGCCCCACAATGGACGCACCTGGGGCGCATTCTGAATAGCGACGTTCCTTTGTGGCGGGTCGAGGCAGCGTGGGAGACGGGAACATTCTTCGAGCGCTGGGGGTATATGACTGGCCACGTTGTTGCTGCTATTTGACGCTTTGAGTTTTGAATCTTGAAATTCAAACTCTGAACTTTCACCGCGAGTAAAACTCCATTTCAAAACTGGATCAGAGTTTGGAGGTCAAATCACGTTAGTTTCACAGTCGATGATGAAATACAAGGGTCATTACGAAACTAATATCCTCTATTTATTTTCGCGGCAACTGCAACATATACAGAAAGTGCAGTAACACAGCTTAATAGGCAAGATCTCTGCTACATGCTCTAATTTTTCCTCACATTGTTTCTTTCTTTTTTCTTCAACAATGATCAAAAGCCCGTACGCGGGACTTGTGAAAACTAGACCAGTTGAGAATAGCCACTGTTTTATAGCTTTGGCGACAGCACCTGTGCCGGCCGAAGTGGCCGTGCGGTTAAAGGCGCTGCAGTCTGGAACCGCAAGACCGCTACGGTCGCAGGTTCGAATCCTGCCTCGGGCATGGATGTTTGTGATGTCCTTAGGTTAGTTAGGTTTAACTAGTTCTAGGTTCTAGGGGACTAATGACCTCAGCAGTTGAGTCCCATAGTGCTCAGAGCCATTTTGAACAGCACCTGTCTGGAAAATACTGGCCATGTAGTCCCTCTCTTATAGCCCAGAAGAGATGAAAGTCTGTAGGTGCTAAATCACCACTGTACGGTGGCCAGTCCAGCCAAATCTGGCAATGAGTTCCATGATGGCAAAACTGTTGTTATTGTGTTACAAGCGGTAGTTTGTCTTGTTCTCTGGCCTGACTTTGAAAATTCGGTCTTACACGCTAGTCAGTGGCGTCTTGTACCGTTCTGAACTGACGGTTGTTTTAGATCCCAAGACATCCAGAAGAACCACGCCCTGCCTCTCCCAAAAGACCGTGCACATAGCTTTCTTTACCTGCAGATGGCTATCTCGAACTTCTTCTTTGTCGCCACCATGGATTATATTATATACTCTGTTCAAAAATGATTCAAATGGCTCTGAGCACTATGGGACTTAACTTCTGAGGTCATCAGTCCCCTAGAACTTAGGACTTAAACCTAACTAACCTAAGGACATCACACACATCCATGCCCGAGGCAGGATTCGAACCTGCGATCGTAGTGGTCGCGCGGTTCCATACTGAAGCGCCTAGCACCGCTCGGCTACACCGGCCGGATGTACTCTGTTCATTGTAAGAATAAACCTGGTGTAAACAAACACAAACGCGATGATTGGTCAGACAACGTACACAAGTACACTGGCAGTGTTACGGTCTTGAAATAGGTTCTGCTTATGTATTAGATATCTTATTGCTAAGTTACGTTAAATGAAACTTAGAGATATTCTATTATATTAACAGCCATCACCGTTTTTCTTAATCACGATTTAGCTATGTACTTCATATTTCGAAAATCGTGTACAGGGGCAGTCTTCGTTCCGTTGTGCTTTGATTGTCGAACTGTTAACACGCAGTATGAAAATGGCTGAGGCTTCTTCCTGCTCCGTAGTGAAACATGCTTATGGAACACGATTAAAAAGTGCCGAGGAATAGGTTGTTCGTAATGTTTTTTATAAATTTACAGAGAAAAATCGGCTTTGGAGTTTTCCGAGGGACTGTATTTGACACTGTTGAGATGCAAATACACACTGGATGTAGAGCGGCAGACTGATAATACCGGGAAGTCCGCGGATCGCTCGTTTAAGTCTCGCCTTGGGTATCCTCTTTTCATTCAATTTGAAATATTTTAAAATTCGTCATCATTTTTTTTAATAATGCGCATCTTCTTGTTTCTAATTACATATTGCATGCGAAATTCCTGTTTTCATTCCAAATATAAATTCTTAATTATCGGTATTTTATGAAAATTTGTTAATACTGGATGCTTAAATTAAGAAAACATAACAATTTAATTTTTTTGAACAAAATTGAAACTCCAAATACTCTTTATTTGGAGTATGTCACTTGTTTTACACCACAGATGTTATCTCAAACGAACGAGAGCGATAAGTGTTGTAGAAAAATAAAACCGATCGCTTTCACATCATCGAGCACACCATACAAACGCTGTTATTTTTACATTCGCCACTATAACATTACAATATGGACCCAACAGAACTGATGTTGAGCCAAGTTACGGCATTTGTCGCGGGAAGTAACAAAACTGCTACTGCGTAGCGCACGCAGCTTTCCCACATATCAATGCCGAACGCTGGCGGGATATAGAGAAGCACGTCATAAATGAAGAGGAGAAAATGCGGCGCTTGGATGGCTTCGTGGATTCTGCTGTTGATCGACTTGTTATCAACATAGGACACGGCAGTTCCAGAACTCAAATGTGTTTCTCCGATTCGAATAAGTAAGGAACTAAGAAGAGTACCAAACGAGTGACTGTAAGTAATACCTTCGCCGGCCGGAGTGGCCGTGCGGTTCTAGGCGCTTCAGTCTGGAACCGCGTGACCGCTACGGTTGCAGGTTCGAATCCTGCCTCGGGCATGGATGTGTGTGATGTCCTTAGGTTAGCTAGGTTTACGTAGTTCTAAGTTCTAGGGGACTGATGACCACAGATAGATGTTAAGTCCCATAGTGCTCAGAGCCATTTGAATTTGAATAACTTCAGTACGCTCTTGCATCACACACAGCTCGCTCAGAAAAATTACCCTGTGTTTAAGTTAGGCATTTGCACCACTCTTGTTTGTAATTAGAATACTATGTTACGTGAGTGATGTGTGCACATCGACCTAGCGGTTATCGATCCCGTCTGGCGTAAAGTTTGCCTATGAGCGCGCGCCTGAGGCGAGGCACGGGAAGAGAAGTGAACACCGAGGCGCAAGGAGGCTAGAGTCGCACATGCACTGTGTTTGGAAGCACTCTGCGCGGCAGTATAAGCTGGCAACGCGTAGAACTGAGACTGTTGGTGATTCTAACGTTCACTGGTTGACGGGACTCTGAGTGGACAGCCTTGTTTCTGCTCACAACGGCATTGGAACCATGGATAAGCGGGTGTTTTTTTTTTTTTTTTTTTTTTTTTTTTTTTTTTTTTTTTGTGTAAAATTTCAGTCCATGAACTCTGGTAACAATGTCATTTAATGTATTGCTGCCTCTTGTTGCCTCATTCGAATTTCTCGTCAGCTACTTCAATCTGTGATATGGGTATTGCCAACTGCCAGTCCTGAACGATTTCCTTAGTAGCGAAATGCCCGTGTTTTGATGATTTATCATGCGTGGTTAAAATTTTTTTATTATATTTACTGGACCAATTTGTTGCTTGAAGTTTTCCAGGCCATAGTTTAAATTATTATTGTCTGGCCTGTATTCCCTGAAGCGCGTATGAAGATGTTTTTGAGGCTTGTTGAATTAATACCATCAGTTTGTGTGTTTTAGAAGCTTGTCTTGTTACTTTGTGTTCTCTCCCATGTGTTCAACGACCTGGTAGAAGAGCTAGGCCTGTTGATTGTTGGAGAGTAAAAGGTTTCGTACCAAGAGCGGCAGTTCGTGTGTAATGAAAGGATAGCTGTGTAATCCTGCTTTAAGTATACGCCGCCAATTGTAACCATTACCTCTTTTGCATTTATAGATGCATGAGTGGTGGCTTAATTTTAAAACCAAGAGTTCGTTTAATGTTGTTTAATGATCCTGTGTTGAACTATTGCAGAAATTAACTCTAAAGTCATTTACCTGTCAGCTTGAATTTGTTTCAGAGATTTCTATATTTAATTAGAGTAATGTTTTCATGAGAAACTTTGTCTTAATATGTTATGCTCTGTGTGTATGTTTTTTTAATAAGTACCAAGGAATGAAACTTCCTCAGAGAGTTATATTGTAATAAAGTTGATCATGTTTGAGAATTGTAGCCTAGTCCTTTCATTAACTGAAACTTTTCTGTGCTAGCGTATAGTTGCGCTACAGTGAGAACGAGAGCATTTTATGCTTTCCGTCTGGTCACCTTAGAAGCGTGCGGTAGTGCTGGATCTTGCAAATTTCATTCTCTTTAAAAATTAAATGATATTCGAAGCTATATTGTTTCTCTGCTCGTCTTTCTTTAGTCTGAACTGCAACTGCCCACACCATTGCAGGTTAGTTGGACCAGCTGGTTGGCCAGTGCCATCCAAGTTAATTGCGACATTATAGTTGTGCCCCCATTATCGCGCAGTCTATATGCGTGTAGCAGCATAAAACGTATTCTTACGACTGAACTTGACTACTCGACACAGCTTGGCTTCCGGTCCACGTGAAACGAAATCCAATGATCAAGCAGACGCGGTAGACTACGTGGTATAATGTTTACATCAGGTTTATTATTATGATGAAAATAAGCTTTTGGCGCCATTTCCCGGGAGGCCCCTTACGGAGCAGGTCCGGCCGCCTTGGTGTAGGTCTTATTACATTCGACGCCACATTAGGCGACCTGCGCACGGGATGGGGATGAAATGATGAAGACAACACAACACTCAGTCCCTAAGCGGGGAAAATCTCCAACCCAGCCGGGAATCGAACCCAGCCCCTTAGGACAGCAGTCCGTCACGCTGACCATTCAGCTATCGGGGCGGACATTATTATGATGAACACATTATGGATTCTTCCGTCCAATTTTCTGAACATCATCATGTTCGAAAATGAGACGTGGTGTCACCATTACGAGCTAGAATCTATTATTATGATGAACACATTATAGATTCTAGCTCGTAGTGGTGACACCACGTCTCATTTTCGGACATAATGATGTTCAGAAAATTGGACGGCAGCACTATAAATTTCCATTTGTTTATTTTTATTATGTAGCATCTTGTCTAAGGCATTACTGCTGACGTTCAGCTGTGCACGTAATTCTGCACCTAATGCCTCTTTTACTGTAGTAATGTAGTTAAATATTCCCGCCAATGGCGTGCTGGTTTCGTTGCCCTTTTAGGAGCGCTCCAAAATGGTACCCTGAAAAAATGGTTCAAACGGCTCTGAGCACTATGGAACTTTAACATCTGAGGTCATCAGTCCCCTAGAACTTACAACTACTTAAACCTAACCTAAGGACATCGCACACATCCATGCCCGAGGCAAGATTCGAACCTGCGACCGTACAGTCGCGCGGTTCCGAACTAAAGCGCCTAGAACCGATCGGCCACCGCGGTCGGCAAAATGGTACCCTGACATCGAGGTGCTTATGAAACAGAGATGTGTCACATACCGAGTGTTGTACTTAAAAACTTATTTCAAAACTATTCGGAATTGTACCAACCACGGCCGAGCGGTTCTAGGCGCTACAGTATGGAACCGCGCGACCGCTACGGTAGCAGGTTCGAATCCTGCCTCGGGCATGGGTATGTGTGATGTCCTTAGTTTAGTTAGGTTTAAGTAGTTCTAAGTTCTAGGGGACTGATGACCTCCGAAGTTAAGTCCCATAGTGCTCAGAATCATTTGACCATTTGAATCTACAAGACGTTAAACGCTGATCTTATATCCTGCGTTTCATAACATTTCATGGTTCAGAAGAATGGGTGGGAACTCCTGATGCAGACAAGACACAGAGATACCTCTCAGAGCCATTTGAACAATTTTTTTGCACCAACCACAGGAAACCGTTTGCGGAGTATCGCTCTGTTACAGAAGATTCTTAGAAAATTTAGCTAGTCTTCCACACAATGGGCATACCTGGGGAGGTTTGTCAACAGCGACGTTCTTTTGTAGTGGGCCGAGGCAGCTCCGGAGATGGGACAGTTCTCTGAACGCTCGGGATATACGACTGCTGCTAAGGCAAAAATACCGATCATCACAGGTAAGCTGATCGAAGCCCTGTTCATTATGAGAGATGGCCGACTGGGACGTAGCTTGTCGTGCGCATCGTTTTCAGCGCTATTAAAATGCAGTGTCCACCGCCTCGCATTACTCGCGTCTATTGTATCGTCTCCATAGATCTTTAGCAGGCCTCGATGGATTTGAAATGGTGCAATTTGTTTAGTGGCGAGGAATTCAACGGCACATCTCTGTTTCATACGCACCTCGATGTCAAAGCACCATTTTTGAATGCTCCCCAGCAGGGAATGAAACCAATACGGCATTAGTGAAAAGATTCGAAGTTAGTAGTACGCCACTCACAGTATCATGCATGAAGAATGCATTAGTTGCGGAATGACTCTCGTTGTACTGCACAACAAGTAGCCCTGTGAAAGCTTCCTACTAGTCAATATCCATTACATCCAGCTTTCCTCAAACTGATCTAAATTACTAAACGGCTAACACGGTGAACAGTCTCAGTCGCAGGTTGCCTATGTAATGGCATCCAGGGGCACGAAAAATGTGATTTTACAGTACCTCACATAAATAGTGAGGGAATTTAAAATACTGTTATATTCGACTCATTAAGAAGTATAATCTTACGTTAAACCTTTAACATAACAAGACAAGCAATAAATCGTGTACATATCTTGAGGCAAGCAAATTAGCCACATTATATTCATCCACTATTTGACAATGACAGCACTTACTGACTTACAATAAACTTGGCACATAATTTTAAAACTTCAAGAAACTTTTTCTCGCCGATATCACACACAAAATGATGACAGGAAAATTTTTATTACATACCACATTATCACTGTTCATACAGTAAAACTACCACATTAGGCATGACAGTTAAGTTTATTTATTCATTACTATTATCCGCACTATATTTGCAGCACATTCTGCAGGCAGTCTCCACATACAGCACAAGATTTACCTGCATCATTTTACGACACATGGTTCACGAGATACGGCGTCAAAAAACATTGAGATGCGCGAAAAAGTATCTACATCTAAATTCTGCAAACCACCGTGAAGTGCATGGCAGAGGGTACGTCACTGTACCAGTTATACGGGTTTCTTCCCGTTCCATTCACGTATGGAGCGAGGGGAAAATGATGGTCTCAATGGCTCTGTGCGTGCAGTAATTATTCTAACCTTATCCTCACGACCCCTATGTGAGCCATACGTATATTCCTAGATTCATCATTTAAAGCAGGGTCGAAATTTTGTTAACTGACTTTCTCGGGGTAGTTTACGTCTATCTTCAAGAGTCTTCCAGTTCAGTTCCATCAGTATCTCTGTGACACTCCACCACGGATCAAACAAACCTGTGACCATTCGCCCTGCCCTTCTCTGTATACGTTCAATATCCCATGTTAGTCCTATCTGGTACGGAGCTCACACAGTTGAGCAGTATTCTAGAGCCGGTCGCACGAGTGATTTGCAAGCAACCTCCTTTGTAGACTGACTGCACTTCTCCTGTATTCTTCCAATAAACCGAAGTCAATCACCCGCTTTATCCACAACTGAGCCTATGTGATCATTCCGTTTCATATTTCTACGAAGTGTTACACGCAAATAATTGTATGAGCTGGCCGATTCCAATAGTGACTCACTGATATTACACTCAAAGGATACTGCGTTTTTTCGTTTCGTGAAGTGCACAATTCCACATTTCTGAACATTTAAAGCAAGTCGCCAATCTTTGCAACACTTTGAAATCTTATCAAGATCTCACTGAATATTGATGCAACTTCTTTCAGACAGTAAATCGTCATAGATAATTGCATGATCTGTAAAAAGTGTGAGGTTACTATTAATGCTGTCTGCAAGGTCTTTGATGTACAAAACTGCAAGGGTCCCAGCACACTTCCCTGGGCACACCCGAAATTACTTCTACATCTGGCGACGACTCTCCATCAAAGATAACATGTTGCTGCATCCTCCCTACCAAACAGTCCTCAATGCAGTCACTAACTTCACTTGACACCCCACATGATCGTACTTTTGACAATAAACGAAATGTGCTACTGAGTCAAATGCTTTTCGAAAATCAATAGCCGGCCGCGATGTCCGAGCGGTTCTAGGCGCTTCAGTCCGGAACCGCGCGACTACTATGGTCGCAGGTTAGAATCCTGTCTCGGGGCATGGATGTGTGTGATGTCCTTAGGCTAGTTAGGTTTAAGTAGTTCTAAGTTCTAGGGGACTGAGACCTCAGATGTTAAGTCTCACATTGCTCAAAGCCATTTGAACCACTTGAAAATCAAGAAATACTGAATCTAGATAATTAACTTCGTCCAAAGCTTTTAGTATTTCATGTGAGAAAAGTGCGAGTTGGCTTTACATGATCGATGCTTTCGGAATCCATGCTGGTTGGCATTGAGAAGGTCATTCCGTTCAAGATACCTCATTATGTTTGAGCTCAGAATATGTTCTAAGATTCTGCAACAAATCGATGCCAAGGATATTGGACGGTAGTTTGTGGATTACTTCTATTACCCTTCTTGTAGACGGGTGTGACCTGTGCGTTTTTCGAAAAACTGGACTTTTTTCCGTGGAATCTACGATAGCTCACAGTTAGAAGAGGGGCTAACTCAGCCGCAAATTCAGTATAGAATCCGATAAGGATTCCCCTGGAGCTTTGCTCAATTTTAACGATTTCAGCTGTTCCTCAACACCACTGACACTAATATTTACTTCATTCGTCTTTATTTCATTCGTGGTACGAGGATTAAATTTGGGAAATTTTCGAGTTTTCCTTTGTAAAGGATTATTTGCTTTGCTATCATCAGTTTCAGTTCTAGTCTCATTCACTAGCGACTGGACACTAACTTTGGTGCCACTAACAGCCTATACATACGACCAGAATTGTTTGGGTTTTATGAAAGATCATTTGACAGTATTCTGCTATGGTAGTCATTGAAGGCATCACGCATTGCTCTCTTGACAGCCAAATGCGTTTCGTACAGCATCTCTTTATCCATAGCCCTACACTTTGTTTTACACCTATTATGCAGTAATCTTTTTTTTTTCTTTAGAAGCTTCTTTACCGTGACTGTATACCATGGAGGGTATGAACTTTTCTACTCGGTACGTATCTGTGCAGTGCATAGTCAACTATTCTTTTAAACCTTTACCATAGTTTGTCTACATGCCCCTGCTAGTGCTGAAAGTTTCAAGTTCCTCATTGAGGTACGACAGTACTGATTTTTCATCTACTTCATTTTACTGAACATATATATCTTTCAGCTCGTTTTAGTTATCCTCTGTACTTTGGTAATCATTGCTGCCACAACCGCGTCATGGTCGCTGATACGAGTTTTGATGTGGACATCCTCAAAGAGGTCCACATCAAAACTGTTATCAGTGACATCCTCAAAGAGATCTAGTCTATTTGCTGCCATTAGATGCAACATATTTTCACCAATAGTTGGGTTCCTAACTATCTGTTCTGGGTAGTTTTCAGAGAAAGCATTAAGCAATGTTTCACAGGATGTCTTACCACGCTCGGCGTTAACAAAACTGTAATTTTCCCAATTAATTATTGGATGGTTAAAGTCTCCATCGATGCTTACAGTATGATTTGGGAACTTGCGTAAAAGTGAACTGAGGTTTTCTCTAAAGTTTTCGGTTATACCAGGAGATAGGTCTGGTGGGTGACACAAGGACCCAATTGTCATTTTATGCCCACCCCTGCTACTGAGTCTTGCCCAAAAAATCTCACATGCAGCTTCAGTTTCTATCTCGATGCATCTGAGTTTCTTGTCTACTGCGACAAATACACCACCTCTATTTCCCATTTTCCAATACTTTCGATACACATAAATTTGCCCCAAAAATCTCATGCAATCCAGTTTCAGGTTTCAACCAGCTTTATGTACCTACTGTCATGTGAGCTTCACTGATTTGCAGGAGCGCTTCAAATTCTGGCCCTTTGTTGCGGATGCTTCGGCAATTTATTGTTAGGGTTTTAATACTCTCACCTGTGGGCGGCATTTCTTTTTATGTTTCACTGACACTTCCGGGTTTCCTTCAGCTACCGTTACCTGGTTTGGATGGACAGTCGCCTAATCTAAAAAACCCTCGTGTGCGCCCCATACACACAACCTGAATAGCAACCTCTAATGGGTACTGCACACCCCTTTAGGAGGACCCTAGAGTTCTCAACCCTGTGGCGCAAGTCCGGGAAGTCGCAGCCTAGCTTGTCACAGATCCTTCGAAGTCTCCAGTTAAGTCCTTCCACTCTACTCAGAACCAGTTCTGGGGACGATGTTGCAAATTGTGAGCTTCGTTGAAACTCCATGAGCAAGGCGGGTCTTCTCAACCTTCTCAGACAGTCGCTGGAATGATCCAATATGACCTCGGAGCCCAGACGGGAAGCGTCACTTGCTCCAACACGCACCACAATCTGCAATTGGTTGCAGCCTGTCCCCTAGATGGCTGGTGGAATTGTCTCTTCAACGTGTTGACTGAGGCCCCCAGGCATACACACTGAGCGCACCTGGTGTCCTCTCCTGTTCTTGCTGCCATTTCCCTAAATTGAACCAAATTACAGGCTATATTCGTACAGTGTTTGATAATGAGAGCACTCGGTGACCTCCAACACAATTTATGCGTACTTTCAAACACTTTTCACTAGTTTATAGCGGAATAATCCAAAAACGAATAAAATAGTCGGCATTAGGGTATTACATCTTCAACCATAATATATGGCCATACAAATGAAGACATTAAATACGTAAATTATTGGTTTTAGAAGCTTAACATCAAACACTTAACATGTTACCTCAGTTGTAAACTAATCAGACATTTCAACCTGGTTATTTACGTGAAATTTGTTAAAGCATTTTACATAAAACCAACGTTATTAACGCTCTACATCGTCATTCTTCATGTCTACACCGAATTTAAGGGTGTAACATTGGGTGTGTAACGTAACTATGTCGTTGCGCGAGAAACAGGGTGCGATAATTTCCAATTGGAAGAGTTCGTCCACACAGAATCACATCTTTCCTTCAGCATGACAATGTTAGACCACGGACGAGAGCTGCGACATCAGCAACAATCCGACCCCTTACGTTCACTGTCATCGATCATTCTCTACACAGACCAATTTCACCACTGCCGATTTTCGTCTGTTTCCAAAATTTAAAGAACACCTTCGAGGACTTCACTTTGATAGTGATGAGCTACGTCAACAAAGTCAAACACTGACAAGAGTCATGGGTTGCCTCCACATATCCGTGTCGGACCTCCTTTTGCCCGGCGTAGTGGTGTTGACGGAACAAGTCGTTGGAAGTTCACTGCAGGAGCATTGAGCCATGCTGTCTCTATAGCCATCCAGAATTGCGAAATTATTGCCAGTGCATGATTTTGTGTACGAACGATCTTCTCCATTATGACCCAAGAAGGTTCGATATGATTCATGTCGGGCGACCTAGGGGGCTATATTATTCACTCGAACAGTCCAGAAAGTTATTTAAACCAATGGCGACCACCTGTGGCCTGGTGACATGGCGAATTGTCATTCATAAAAATTCCATCGTTGTTTGTCAACAAGTCCTTGACTGACAGCACATGGTCTCCAAGAAGACAAACGTAACCATTTCCAGTCAACGATCGGTACAGTTGTACAAGATGACCCAGTCCATTATATGTAAACAAGGCCAACACCACTCTGGAGCCATCACCAGCTTGCACAGTGCCTTGTTGGCAAATTGGTCCATAGCTTCGTGGGGTCTGCTCCACTCTCGAACCCTACCATGACCTCTTACCAACTGAACTCAGAACTCATCTGACAAGGTTACCGTTTTCCAGTCGTCTAGGGTACAACCGACATGGTCACGAGCCCAGGAGGGGTGCTGCAGGCCATATCGTGCTGTTAGCAAAGGCACTCACGTCGGTCGTCTGCTGCCACTGCGCATTAACGACAAATTTCGCAGCCCTGTCCTACTAACAGATACGTTCGTCGTACATCCCACATTGATTTCTGCGTTATTTCATGCAGTGTTGCTTGTCTGTTAGCACCGACAAATATACTAAAACACCGCTGCTCTCAGTCGGTAAGTGAAGGCCATCGGCCACTACGTTATCTGTGGTGAGAGGTGATAGCTGAACTTTGGACAACTTGGGTCCACAGTTGTGTGGGATCAGCACCACACTCGAACCCAACTATCAGCTCTTACCGACTGAAATCGGGACTATCTGACCGAACAACGGTTTACCAGCCGTCTAGGATCCAAACGATGTGGTTACGAACTCAGGAGAGGCGCTGCAGTCGATATCGTGGTGTTAACAAAGACACCCGCGTCGGTCGTAAGCCGCCATATCCCATTAATGCCAAATTTCGCCGCACTGCTCTAAAGGATACGTTCGTTGTACGTTCCACATTGACTTGCTGCTTGTCTGTTAGCACTGACAGCTCTACGTAAGTCCGCAGCTCGTGGTTTCTCGGTCGCGTTCTCGCTTCCCAAGCACGGGGTCCCGGGTTCGATTCCCGGCGAGGCCAGGGATTTTTCTCACCTGCCTCGAGATGACTGGGTGTTTGTGGTGTCCTCATCATTTCATCATCATTCATGAAAGTGGCGAGATTTGGCTGAGCAAAGGTTGGGAATTTGTACGGGCGCTGATAACCGCGCAGTTGAGCGCCCCACAAACCAAACAGCATCATCATCAGCTCTAAGCAAACGCCGCTGTCCTCGGTCGTTAGCCCGCATCTCGTGGTCGTGCGGTAGCGTTCTCGCTTCCCACGCCCGGGTTCCCGGGTTCGATTCCCGGCGGGGTCAGGGATTTTCTCTGCCTCGTGATGGCTGGGTGTTGTGTGATGTCCTTAGGTTAGTTAGGTTTAAGTAGTTCTAAGTTCTAGGGGACTGATGACCTAAGATGTTAAGTCCCATAGTGCTCAGAGCCATTTTTTGAACCTCGGTCGTTAAGTGAAGACTGTCGGCCACTGCGTTGTCCGTGGTGAAAAGTAATGTCTGAAACTCGATATTCTCGGCACACTCTTGACACTGTGGATCTCGGAATATTGGATTCCCTAACTATTTCTAAACCGCAATACCTCATGCGTGTAGCTCCAACTACCGTTCCGCTTCCAAAGTCCATTAATTCCCGTCGTGCGGCTGTGGTCACGTCGGAACCCTTTTCACATGGTCACCTGACCAAAATGACGGCTCCGCTAGTGCACTGCCCTTTTATACCTTGTGTACGCGATACTCCCGCCACCTTTATATGTGCATATCGCTATCCTATGACTTCTGTGACCTCAATGTATGTAGAATGAGAATAAAGACGTTAGATGTTAATAACATTTGTTTTCTTTAAAAAAGCTTTAAAAGTTTTCACATAAAATATTACGAAGTATTACTTTTCGACGAGCCCTCCTGTATGGGAGTTCGATTATTTAAAAAATGGTTCAAATGGCTCTGAGCACTATGGGACTTAACTTCTGAGGTCATCAGTCCCCTAGAACTTAGAACTACTTAAAACTAACTAACCGCCGGCCGGAGTGGCCGAGCGGTTCTAGGCACTTCAGTCTGGAACCGCACGATCGCTACGGTCGCAGGTTCGAATCCTGCCCCGGGCATTGATGTGTGTGATGTCCTTAGGTTAGTTAGGTTTAGGTAGTTCTAAGTTCTAGGGGACTGATGACCTCAATTGTTAAGTCCCATTGTGCTCAGAGCCATTTGAACCTAACTAACCTAAGGACATCACACATATCCATGCCCGAGGCAGGATTCGAACCTGCGACCGTAGCAGTCGCGCGGTTCAAGACTGTAGCGCCTAGAACCGCTCGGCCACCCCGGCCGGCAATTATTTAAAGAAGCAGGGACGGGGGAAGTACTGAACCGATAAGTCTATCCATCTTGTAATGCAGAATGTGGTGGAGAAGACTTTTTTCTGCTCCTCGCTGGTTATGCCCTTGAAGGGACGCGAGGAAGAGCCGGAGGAGAGATTATTTCAGTCGGAAGTTGGCGCCTTTCGGAGTCGAAGTTGGGCTAGACGGCTCGAGTGTGTGTGTGGCGGCTGGAGTGTGTGTGTAGCAGGAGCGTGGCGGTGGTTTTACAACGCGGGAGCGCCGTCGGAGTCGCCTCCCGCGGGCGGAGGACGGAAATAGCCGGGGGACGCGGCGGGCTGGGATGGGGCGTCAGGGACCGCGCGGACGCCGGCCGACGCCTTCTGCCGTTAGCGCGCGCCCACTGCGGACGCCCACTACGACCGCGCCGCTTAACAGCCCCGCGCTACCACTGTCCACCGTGCTGGCTCTTAAGCCGTCGGCACACGGACCGTGCATCCGAGCGTTGAGCGTGCCGAGTTTCTGACGTCATAGCGTGGAATAGCACGTTCGGGAGTCTTTCCGAACGTGCAGAGCAATATCTAGCATGTCAGATATTCTGATCGTGCGTCTGAGCGTTGACCAATGAGATGGCACAACGCCACCTACGTCACATGCACGCCATCTCCCTTCAGCACAAAGTTGTGAGGCGCTATACTGGCATTCATTTCAAGCCTACACGTATATATGCCGTTTCTGAGCACCAGCAAATTGAGAATCACTGGAAAACACGTTGTTAACTGTAATCCGTTCCAATAAAATAATGAGAAACATATTCGTGGCAAAAGAATTACTGTAACATGCATATTATGAGAGTATGCTATTTAAAGGCAGCAATGCACTGAGGATGCACCCAAAACGCATTGTTCTTGGTACAATTTGTTACTATTAAATTTCAGTTAGTAACATAGTTACAATTAAAGCTTTCAGCAAGTGCTAAGATTGGTAACATCCTAGGAATGCGACATCCGCCCCGAGCAGATGAAACGAACAAAATGAAGTGTTTGGCGGTGGTTCGCGACTCGCCAGTACGTAATTTTTGTTCCTAACATTTGCATTTTTATTAGGTTCTGTTAATTTATTATTAGTTTCATAAAAGTATATACTATAATTTTTGATGTCATGTAAATATAAGTTCACCTTTCTTTCGGTGTTCGATTGGGTTGATCTAAAGGACACCTTGCGCTACTTGTGTAATGCTACTTTGCTCCTTTTTCTCTTTTACGCTTCGTAATTAAAGATTCTACTACTGGGTAGGAACAGTGATCAAGTAAGACTGACCTTAGAGTTTAACTAAAATGTGGGAATGATGAAATAATGTTTATCTTATGTGAAGAATTATTGCAAATTTGTGTCACACTGTTTGTAATGGAACTTTTATAAGCCTGTGTCATTGATTGGACGTGGTACTTTCCTTTACGTGGACAACAGAAGAAATGAGCGTTTTAATAGAGCTAACGTGGAAATTAAACGCTCGCCCGTTTGGTAAACAGTGTGATTTACGAACTAGAAACCTCCCGCAACTGCCGCCGGAGTGCGTTGCGATCGCGTGTATCACGTTGGGGCCCACGTACCGTATGCACAAGTCACATCGTTTCTGAGCGTTCAGCAGCCCGTTAAACTTGGCACGCTCAACGTTGATGTTCGACAGCACGGTCCGTGTGCCGACGGCTTTATACGACACTCCGACGTGAATTCGGTCGTCGGCCGAACTTTCTTGTGTGACAAAATACCGCCAGATTTGATCGCTAGTAACTACGAGTTACATAATGCACAAACAATGAAAGGCCAAATCATGTACGTGCAGTGTGTTAAAAGGCCGCTTACACACTGGCAATTTGCCCCCGCGACTTGCCAGCGTGACACAGTCGAGTTCTTCATTAACACGCAGTTCCCAGGTACGTACACACAACGCTAACGAACGACAGTGACGTATTCGGCCGAACGTTGGTCGCCAATGCATTGGCTTTCGGCTTCTCATCCACACCAAACGAATGGCTTAGGGCCATAGATTCGGTCATGTGGAACCACAGTTGGCTCTGATAAATTGCTGACATTGCTCGTTCTGTTATTGTTATAAAGTAGCGCTTTAATAACAGTTTCGCCGACCGATATTATGAAGCGAGAAGAGGAGTTAGCAGTCGTCACATGTGCAGCATTCATTTTACTACAAGAAGCTAATCACCAGAAGAAGTAGTAGTAGAAGAAAAGACGCTGGTGGACGACCTCTCTTTTAAAAAGTAGGGAGCAGTGTGGTGGGATAAAATTAATGTCTGACCTTAAAACTGATTTGCAAAATGGGCTATTTCGTAATTTTTTCCCTAATGAAAGATACGGATTTCGAATTGTTACCGACTGGTGTAAGACCTACAACTTCGAAAGATAACACCTTCGTTAGGATGGTTCAAAATGGCTCTGAGCACTATGGTACTTAACATCTCAGGTCATCAGTCCCCTAGAACTTAGAACTACTTAAACCTAACTAACCTAAGGACATCACACACATCCATGCCCGAGGCAGGATTCGAACCTGCGACCGTAGCAGTCGCGCGGTTCCGGACTGAAGCACCTAGAACCGCTCGGCCACCGTGGCCGGCCCCGTTAGTATGAAACATCCCCTTAGAATAATTAAGATTGACAGTGCTAGTAAACATCTTACGTTATTTGATTTTCAAACAGCTGAACAAAACTGAACGTACTCAGACATTTCTCTCTTTACTTATTCTGATCATCACTAAACTGACATACAATATTTTTAGCGCAACGCAATCTGACTTTCAATAATCCCTACAAAAGAATGGCCCTGGCCAAAAATAAACTATACCCTTCATGAATCACTTACCTCACAAAAATCTTCGTTACTCGAACTACTGCAATACAGCGAGCGCCAATACTGCCAGCTAAATAAAAAGAGTCTAACTACTGAAGGCACTGATAGCCATATAGTTAGAAAATGAAAGATTTTTATAGAAAACAAACAATGTACAGTGTTCAATCGTCATAATATGTATGTATAATTTGTGACATCCAGTTTGGCAAATTTCCTTTTCTGACGGACACACGTCCACCTCGTCCGCTCATATTAACATCTCAAAACTCCGGCTTCTCTCTCTGCACATCCACCACTGCTGGCGGCTCACCTCCAACTGCGCAACACTACGCGCTGTTCACATCCAGCTGCCCAACACTACAATAGCGAATATTCCAACAATGCCAACCAGCCACAGACTGCACACAGCACAGTCAGTGATTTTCATACAGAGCGCTACGTGGCGTTACCAACATCCTAAACAGCCCACTTACAAGGAGTGCTGTATTTGCACCAGAAAGTTAACTCACTCCCAGTTTCTGTTTGTTACTTTTTGTCGTTCAAATTGTTCAAATGGCTCTGAGCTTACGGGAGTTAACATCTGGAGGTCATCAGTTCCCTAGAATTACTTAAACCTAACTAACCTAAGGAGATCACACACATCCGTACCCGAGGCAGGATTCGAACCTGCGACCGTAGCCGTCGTGCGGCTCAAGGCTGAAGCGCCTAGAACCCCTCGGCCACCCCGGCCGGCTCTGGCATCGCAGAATGTGTATCTCTGGACTCGTGTAAATAAACGTCAGTTGACGTAGCTGTTAGTTTATAACTCTGGCCAGTGTCAATATAGATGTGAGAGATCTGTGGCAGTGGAGTCGTTTGCATTAGGTGATACTACGACGCGAACACTTATAATGCAGACTTTTAACGTAGCAATTTTAGACGAGTTTTTAATTTTTTTTAAAAATCGACGGCATCTTTGTCGACCGCAACCGGGGTGCAGCACACACAGACGCGGGAAACGGCAAATTTAAACCCCTTGCCAGCGCGTCAGCCGGTGAGCTCGCTCCTCCATTGCCCGCTGTCTCCGATGCGGGGCCACTCGCATACACTCCGCCATAGGACGCCGAATTCATATGACCTCACTACCTGCAGCTCCGACTGGCTGGCGCTTCTTTTTAATAGAAGCACTCAAGAGCTTCGGCGCCAGATTCAATATCAATTTCTCACTGCAGAAGACTGCAGTGAGAAATTACATCGACGTAGTACGACGCTATTAAGCATTACTACTTGTCAGTGACTTATCTGATTCTGGCAGCATTCAAGACTACGTGTTCCTATCACGAACATTACATCATTGCATATAACTCAGCACCACCGAAGAACTCAGTAATTCAAGTAATATATATCTCAATTATTATCATGTATAGCTCAATTATGAAGCGTTCATTTTGTAAATAAACTTATTAATTTGTTACCTTTTCGTATGTATATTTCAATTATTATCATATATATTTCGATTATTAACTGTACATTTTGTAAATAAAGTTATTAATGTATTATCTTTTGTAGACACCTCAATTGCTGGCACATCAGTATTTATGTGGAATCTAGCTGCTTAGCCATTTAGCCAATTACTATGTTATGTAATAAAGTACACCTACACGTAAATAGTTACATTAACAGCGGAGATTCATTAATCTTACTATTTCTTAATTACATATGATCGTTACAAATACCACAAACATATTAATTTCCTCACTCTTGTGCTGAGAATTTTAATAATTAATAATATTAATAAATGATCATTTAATTTAATGGGATTCATTACTGGATTTCAATAACTAATCGGGCAATAGACAGAGACAAGTGTCTTCGAATTTGGAATTTAGAGATGAATTTCCATCGCTTCAAAGTATCATGTTATTTTAACATAGATTTTTTGCTGTCAGACGAGGTTCGTGATATTTGTGGGTCGAGGAATTCTCATTTTGACGACTGCCTTAGGAAAGTTGGCCTGTTGACTGGCATAGCGGGAACAGCCGAGCAGTAGGTGATTAGGTGGGGTGTGGTTTGAACTACGGTTGCGTAAGATATCGCAAAAGGACGCTAACCATGTTTACGACACTGCCAATTCAGTCAAGCAACTGCACGGAAGCCGTCACCAAATGCTTTGAGTTGTCAGATTAGCTTTGGGTTGTGCATTGCTGTATTTGTATTTTATATTGTTTAATCGGTGAAGAGACTAAGTCTAGTCCATCTTGGGATTTCAGTACGATTCTCACGAAACGACAAAAGTTCACGAGCCCTATGAGTGTGTCAGTTCTGCTTTCGCAGAAGCACAAATTACAGGTGTTGACTGGCAGCCCTGCGGGAGGGACGAGTGGATTGTTCCACCGTACAGCCCCTCTCTCTAAGGGTGGTCTATGTAAGTTCTCCTTTATTTCCTCTCGCGGCCATTGTCAAGTTGTAGCGTCCACGCTATAGATAACAGAGATCACAAAGTTGTACATTCGCGACAGTATGTATTTTATGACATTTGACTCCGAGGAATACGCCTTGTAAGCGTTTGCTGTAGCTGTAACTTTTCTGAATATTTTTACGCCGAGAACGTGTTTTTCTGTTAATGTCAACTGCCCTGTTTCTGCATATGTATAGGACGACTGCACAAGTTCTTTTGATTAAAGAGTACATCTTTGCATTTTTGCTAATTAATGACGTTCATCTAATAGAACAGTATTAATTATTACGCTGAAAGTAGTAAAGTTATTAGTTAATCAGTTACTTATATACAATATTTTCTGAGATAAAAAAAAATTAACGAGATTTTTCTCTCCCTCAAATGTAGAGGCCGAAGAGCACACCTTCTGCTTTTCCCATTGAGCCAGAAGTACACAAACCCATTTAGTCATGCGACAGAACCAATCTAGGAGGTAGCTTAAAAAAAAAAAATAAAAAAATAAAAAAAATAAAAAATTAAAAAAAATAAATTAAAAAAAAAGAAAAAAAGCAAGCAAGCAAGCGGATCACACAGCTGTTCACGCACATAATTTTGAGAAGGCGAGAGGTCATAGCTTACATTCCAAACTCTGCCACTGGAGTTTAATCGTAATCTCGTACTCACGATGAAATACGCCCTTCTTTGGATCTTCTATTATTAATCTATTATACTCTGACCGGTAAGTGTCCCTGAATAGCGGGCAACATTCAAGATAGATGGAATGAGTGTATCGCAAACCACTTTCTTTGTGGAGGAATTACATTTCCTGAAGATCTTCCAATCAATCTCAGCCCGGTCCTGTTTTTCCTACATCTAGTTTTAAATTATCCTTCCATTTTCGGTCGCAACGAAAGGAAACTTCTTGATGTTTTACGTTGTTAAGCATTCCAGAGGTATCGCCAATGGCGTAACCGTGTAGTAATGGGTATTTCCGCCGATTCACGTTTATGTATACTTATGATTAACTTCCATTTATTTATACTTATCATCAACTGCCAGCCCTTGTTAAACTGACCTTCCTAATCCTTTGCTGTCACTGATACAACTCCTTGCTTTCCTATTCCGCTTGTTTAATGTACGGAATGAACAATATATGGGATAGGCTGTAACTTTCTCTCAGTGCCTTCTCAACTATTGAATCCATTTCACACCATTTGACTCTCGTACGTGTCATGCTCTCTCTATTTTATCTGTGATAATTTCTTCAGAATCCCTATATCACTCACCTCTGTATATAAAAAAAAGATTTTTCGGGCCCTAGAACATGAGGAATCAAATCAGTTCATCCAAAGCCCTTGAAACAACTATTCACAACGCTCCAGGAAATGTGGAAACACATTCTGCGCGCCGTTTATTTGTATTTACTGCACAGCTTTCCCCCAATACTAAACGATGGACGGTAGCGAAAGCAGGTTGTACGAGTTATTAATTACACGGATGGTGTCTTCAGAACCGACAGCAATTATCACATCATTTATAGTGGACGACATGGATTAGTGAGCCAAACGTATCTGTTATAATGTACGGCATACTTTTACCTCGTTGGCGCCCCGACTAGACACTTCGAACAGTATATATATGAAGGCGATGCCGAAAAAAAGAAAAGTATTGTAACCATGACATAAATTCTGTAAGTTATCAGCCACGTTGATACAAATTCTGGTGGCCCGAGAGTTTTAAGTTTTTGGCAAATCGTCGTTAATTAATTTTCGGTCTATTAATCGCCACCTCACTCGCGAAACAGGCTGACATCGAATGCCGGCATATTGTTCTCATCTGCGGTCCATCCGGCAATAGCGCGTAAGCAGATAATCCTGTATTGCCGTGGAGGGGCGTACAATCGTATTAAGTTAGTCAAATACCTCCCCTCCCTACACTGCCCTCCCCCTCGCTTTATAGAGAGTGGAAGAAAATGAGTTGTGGATTGAGGTCGAAATAACGAAATCTGCGAAAAACAGGTTACAACAAAAGCCTGCCACTGCAGCAAGAATTCCCGATTTCGCCCGCATGTACAAGTCTCCCGCTTCATCGTGTTCACATTTGTGAAAGAAAATTGTCAGCATGTCGTAGCCATCGTGTTCTATTTTGTGTGTAAAAGTCGGTCCATATATCATTAACCTAATAAAGACAGCTCGTAACTTTAAAAAATGTAAATAAAATGGTGCAAATGGCTCTGAGCACTATGGGACTTAACTTCTGAGGTCATCAGTCCCCTAGAACTTAGAACGACTTAAACCTAACTAACCTAAGGACATCACACACATCCATGCCCGAGGCAGGATTCGAACCTGCGACCGTAGCGGTCGCGCGGTTCCAGACTAAATGTAAATAATCCAAAAACATATGGTAATATACAATTTCCGTAGCTCCTGCAGACAGCACAATTTTGAAGTTAACTTTGCTAAGAATCTTTAAGTTACTATTCGAACTTCAGAAACAAATACTGTAAAAGTGACAAAGAGAACCATTCACAAACATTTGGCAATATGCTGAACATTATGGTTCAGCTTCCAAACTAACATTTATTGTATTGGATTATAGGAGTTAAAATAGTTATTTCATTTTTTTCATCTGTGTACAAGGTGAGAGTGTTACTTACAAACATGCTCACTTCTTCAGAGCAATTTAATGCCCTAGTGTTCGATCTGCATTGTAAGTCTAGTATTGATAATAAGTAAAATGAATTTAGTGAACGGAAAAACGTCTGCAGAGAGACTGACAGTTATATCGACGATACAAATCCGCTTCATAAAACTGTTCCCCGATGGGAATAAACGGGCAGGATGCATTCACCGTCGTCAGAATAAATAAGGATCAACTTGAACGGCAAGTTGAAAACCGACATTAATGTTCACAAGAGCGTTATGCTAACGACACATCCTCCTTAATGATATCTTCAGTAGATGATAAAGCAGTTAGTCGACCGCGCCCGTACCTGTGGGGTTCATACTGTAAACACAAATAAATTACTGATGATTTAATTAATTCGGTTGATAATGAGGTGTGGGCACGTCATATACAGTGTTTCCACACGTAATTCTGTCTTTTGCAATATATTCAAGATAACGTTTGCATTATGGTGTTTTTAAAAATTCGTAATAAGGCGTCCTCGGATGACCATGCCTTCGCTTTCCGTGAACTATCCCACGTGAATGAAATTAATTGAATGTACAGTAAGATGGAAAAAGAAATTCTCCGTTTTTTCGTGGATTCCAAAAGTTAGGAAAACACCGAGCGTGCGTAAATGGAAACTCAACGTGCAATTTCCTATTGCATGCGCAGATAGCGTACTCGTAACGCGACCTAAAAAAATTGAACAGTAGTTTTGTGGAAGAGGCGTTTTCACTGAATTCGTTCTTACCATACGGCTGGAATACTTCGCGAGATATCAGAAATTCGGCTTTTTCTACACTATTTTCGTCTGTAAGTTTTGCAATCGAATGTGTAGCATTCTTCTTCAAGATTCTCGTATAACGAGATCTGTCTTACATTGAGAAGGCATCTGGGTGTTCAGAATCACGACCATAGATACTAATCTTTGCACTCTGATAGATTATTTACGTTTGACATCTGCAGGCTAAAGCAACAGAAGGTGCAAAACGGCTAAGCAGGAATGGTTAGAGGACAAACGAAAGGCTGTTGAAGATAGATGCCCTCTATTGGAAGATAAGAAGAGACCGATGAAGAAAAGACAAGCTTAGTTGGCAAGCCAGTGATAAGCTTAAAAGAATATACACAGGATCTATATAAGGGGAAAACACTTAAGAACAATCTTATACAAATGGAAGAAGAATTAGGTGACAGTGAGATGGGAGAGAAGATATTGCGAGAACAATTTGACAGAACACTGGAAGACCGAAGTGGAAGCAAGGTCCCTGGATTAGAAATCATTTCCTCACAATTATTAAGATCCTTGGGAGAGCCAGCCATGACAAAAAATGATCTGAGATGCCAAATCATGTGACAAGCGAAAACCCCGAGACTTCAGGAACGACGTGATAATACTACCAATTTCAAAGAAGGTAGGTGCTGACTTTTATGAATATTACGAAACTATCAGTGTAATAACTCATGGGTGCAAAATATAGACACGAATTATTTACAGAAGAATGAAAAAACTGGTAGAAGCCGAACTCGAGGAAGAGCATTTTGGTTTCCGGAGAAATGTAAGAACACGCCGCACGGGATTAGCCGAGCGGTCTAGGGCGCTACAGTCATGGACTGTGCGGCTGGTCCCAGCGGAGGTTCGAGTCCTCCCTCGGGCATGGGTGTGTGTAATTGTCCTTAGGATAATATGGGTTAAGTAGTGTGTGAGCTTAGGGACTGATGACCTTAGCAGTTAAGTCCCATAGGATTCCACACACATTTGAACATTTTTTGTAAGAACACGTGGGGCAATACTCACCTTTGACTTATTTTAAAAGAGATAGAGCGAGTAAATACAAATCTACATTTATAACACTTGTAGATTTAGAGAAAGCTTTTGACAGTACTGACTATAATACACTCTTTGAAATCCTGAAGGTAACCGTTTAAATAAGGAACCGAAAGATGGTTTAAAACCTCTACAGAAAGCGGACTCCAGCTATCATGAGAAAAAACAAAAAAAATTGAGTGTTGCCGATGGTTTCCTCATTCTGTCAGATATATCAAAGGACTCTGACGAGCAGTTGAACGGAATGGATACAGTTTTGAAAAGAGGTTATAAAAGGAACATCAACATGTGTAAAACAAGGCTTAAATGTAGTCTAATTAAATCAAGGTAGATGTGGGAATTAGATTACGAGACACTAAAGTAATAGATGAACTTCGCTATTTGGGCAGCAAAATAACTGATGATGACCGAAGTAGAGCGGATATAAAATTCAGATTAGGTATAGCAAATAAAGCATTTCAGAAAAAAAAAAATTTGTTGGCATCTAGAATAAACTGTTAAGAAGTGTGAATATTCTTGAATACTGGTGCCTTGTGCGGAAGTGAAACGTGGACGTTAAGCAGCCCAGAAGGGAAAAGAAGCTTTTGAAATACGGTGCTACAGAAGAATGTTGGAGAATGTATGGGTACATCAATTAACTAATGAGGTGCTGAATCGAAATTGGGAAAAGAGAAATTTATGACAGAACTTGTCTAAAAGAAGGAATTAGTTGGTGGGACACACCCTGAGACATCAAGAATCGTCTGTCTGGTAATGAAGAGAAGCTTGCAGGGTGCAAATGGATGTAGGTTACTGTAGTTATTCAGAGATGAAGAGGCTTGCACAGGATAGAGGAGCGTGGAGAGCTGCATTGCAAGTCTTTGGACTAAAGACCGCCACAACAGGAAGACAAAATTCCAGGCTGAAATTCAGTGGACGAATCCTACGAAAATGTAATTCACTCACAGAAGAAATAGCTTAGAAAACCGTCAATGTACTGTTCTTGAATAATGTTCGACTAGAACTCTTTGCCAGGTAGGATTAATAGAGGAGACGAAGAAGATCGAAACGAGAGCGGTATGCTTTGGATCTGATTCGTCTATTAAGCGAGAGAGCAGCACAGAGATGCACATCAAACTTCGGTGGCAGATGCTACAAGAGAGGCGTTGTCTACGCTTAAAATACGAGAAAAGTATAGCAACATATTACTTCCTCCCACACGCATCTCAACGAATCACCGTGACAGAAGAATGTGAGAAATTAGATCTCTTACAGCGGCTTACTGACAGCCGTTCTTCCTGCTCACGTTCCGCGAACGAAACACAAAAGGAGGGGGGAAGTTTTAGTGGTACCACAATCTACACTCCACTGAAGTGGCTTTATATATATGAGACACAGTGTTTCAAGGTATTTGCATCAAACGTCTAGGGATGGTAGATCTCGTCGTGGGGAACAACCTTTGTTAGAGACAAAATATTCTCCTATGCTTCGCAGCTATGTTAAGCGTCTTTCTGGCCCTGGGACGACGAAGTTCCACTGATTTGGTAGGGTCCGCTATCCAAGTGTGCTGCATCTGCATACTACGCATCCCAGTAAGCTGACTGTGATTTTCAACACGAAAACCTTGAGAATAAGTGTCTGTAAGCGGAGAAAGGTACTAATGAAGTGCGCCATTTGCTCTGCTTGCCCGCTTTCATTCGGAGCAGAAGACAGGATTACAGGCAGCACACACTGCGTACGAACGCCACAGATGTCTACGCCTCGTAGTCTCGCAGGAGCGTAAGTAATAATATAACGACAGCTAGCGTCGCCCGGAAGCGACAGTGAACATTTCGTCCGTAACAAAAGTTGAGCCCTATGACGTGATCTGCCATCCCTAGAAGTTTCATGCAAAGCCTTTGAAACAACCTGAATATATAGGGTGAAGAAAAAAATGCAGCACATGTTGATCGGCGTGAGATTCCACATCCCAGTTCAAAATAAAAGTGTATGTAGCAAAATCTAGTCGCTCAAATAGGTTTAATACAAATGCGATTTTAAAAACGAGGTTCTGGAAAAAAAAAGAGCTCAGGGAAAGAAGGCAGTACCGTGGGGAATGGATATACAGATTCGCCAATGTTCGGGTCACATATACGGCAATTATTTTTTTTCCAGTTAAAGCATCACATTGCGTCCAATTTACACCTCCACAATGGGATATCTTGTGTATTTCTTTCTGTTATTGCTACGTTTATTTAAATACCAAAACATAACATGAACTTCTTGCAGGCGTAAACAACGATTTTTTTTCGTCCATGACAAATAAAGCCAACAAATAATAATAGTGGGTAATGTAACATCGTCTGTATCCAATAGGGTTGAAAAAGACAGTAGGTAGGGTACACTAGATTGCATATTGCGCTACGCGCAATAATTCCATTCCGTACGTTTCAGTTCAGGTTCACCCTCACAGAGCCACAGTACATTTACGAGCAACGTTCACTTTCGAGATTTTCAAAGCGACCACCTTGCATTTGCAAACACTTCGTCACCCGCTGGGTCGTACTCTACGGAAATCTTCGCCACACACCTGCATCCACCATCGCCGAAGCTGCATGCACGCTAGTTGTTAGGACGTGTGCATCGATGGGTGGAGCACTATAAACTTGCTGCTCTAAGTGACCCCACAAATAACAATCTAGTGGATTAAGATCCGCGGAACGTGGAAGCCAGAACATGGGATCTGCACGACCACTCTATTTCCCTGAAAAAGCTTCTTTTAAATAGTTACGCACATTCATATCAATGTGTGGCGGTGCACCATTATGTTGAAACCATAGCTGTCGCCAAATGCCAAATAGAATGTTTTCTAATACGTCAAGCAAAGTATTGCAAAGAAACGTACGATACAGGGGCGCATTCAGTTTTCCCGGGAATAGGTAAGGGCCCAAAAGCACTCCTCCCACGGTACGACCTAAAGGTTTATGCCAAAGAAAGCCTGAAAGCCACGTTCAAGGGGGACATATGGGTCGTGTTCCGACAAACAATGGCTATTGTGGAGTTTGAAAATACCTTCCAAGAGTGAGGCTAGATTCTTCCGTCCATGTCATATTATTTATAAAAATGTTCGTTATCTTCCACTTGGTGCTAAAGCCATTCATAAAACTGCATTTGTCGAATGCGGTGTTGAGTTAACTTGTAATGATATGATGCAGTTCTTCATCGTGCAACACTTCAACAACTAGTCTTTGAGATATCTGGAACTGCCTTGCAATAACAAGGATAATTCGCCGAGGTGACTGGTGAACGGTTTCAAGAATCGAGTACTCTGCGGAGTACGTCTAGTGCTTGGACGACCGCTGTCCATTACTTGTGGACGAATATTACCGGTTTCCTGAAGGCATTGCTCCAGGCGACGAAAAACTTCTTATCAGGGTTGCGCCTTTGAGGGTACCGTGCAGCGTACCCACGAGCAGCAGCAGCAACCTGGTTATCGGATGTACCCAGTACCAAAAGCATATCTACAGGTATGCATTCATAGTTCGTGTACTCCATCGAGAAGCAGCCGCGTGGTAAAATGCGCCTTGCCACGGTTCACGCGGCGAGCGCAGGCCCCGAACCCTCCCGCGGTCAGAAAAATGGTACCGAATCCTCCCAAGCCCGCAAGGGTCTGAAAAACGATGGTACCGAAACCTCCGTTTGAAGCAGGTAGCAGTTCTAAACGTTATGAATACTCCAAGCAGGCAAAGGAAAGCATATGAAGTTACAGTAGAAGATGTAAAAAAATTTCGCGTATATTGTATGTTTAAAAGTTTTTTGTTTTGATCTTATTTAGATATTTATTTTTAGAAACTAGAATCATTGAAAGCCTTGATTTCTTCATAATTAATTTATTAAAATAGAAAATCATGATTTCGCAACACATATTCTATCTCAGTGCTCATTTTATGAATTATGCTTACATTTCCAACAAATCTATACATACAACAAATTGATAAATGTCCGATTTCTGAATAGAGGAGATGGGTAAGAAAACTTAATTTGAATTGTCTATAGAAGCGTAATAGACGGCAAAAAATATATCACTACATTTATCAACAACGTTTTGAAATACGTACTGATACGACGAAATTTTCTTGTCGTTCAATGAAGAGAAGACCAATGGAATGGAATGGTCACTAACTAACCCAAGTATTGTAAACAGCTGACAAAAAAACTTTGGACAGCACTTGAACATACCATCAACATATATAGATTCACACTGCGTTAATGTTTTAAGGTTTGCAGAGTCACAAAATATGATCTCTTTTTTCTCGATGTTATTTTCTTATAAACATTTTTTCCCGTCTGTGGTTTCCACATTCAGCGTGTTGATAACATCATGAACATCTGCAGCATTCGTGGGCAGTTTTGGCAGAATTTTGCGACTAGCTTTGTAAATAGATTTACGAAAATTGTTGAATCTCTCGTAGTTGCGTATCTTCTCTTTTAAACTTCTAGTAAGTTATTTTTGACGGCCTCTCACAAATACCTTCTATGGCTTTTCTCTTTAGGTCAGAAATGATTTATTTCCTCTGAATTTTGTTATGAGGCATTTCTTCATGATTGTGCTCTGTTTGACACTCCACGACATCCAGCTCCTCAACGGAAATAGTTTTAACAATACTTCTGCAGCCATTAATGTTGCACGTCCATCGCGTTAGACCACCTTTCAGCAGTTTTTCAAAAACCGAAGGTGTTACCTCTCAAAACTAACATTTTCCTTCCCTTCCTACCTACTGCAACTGTAAGTTCATCTGAGGACACGTTCACTCAAAACCGATCTGCCGCGAACTGCGAAGTGGCCGCAGGCAGGTGTAGTCATTAGCGCATTGTGTCAGTTTGGGAGGCTTCGGTCCTGTTACCTGCTTACCTACATGGTTTCGGGAGGACCCGGGTCTGCGCCCCACGCGGCTCTCCCCGTCAGAAGTACGAGTGTGTGTGTGTGTGTGTGTGTGTGTGTGTGTGTGTGTGTGTGTGTGCGTGTGTGTGTGTGCGTGTGTGTTGTCGTTAGTTTAAGTTACATTAAGTAATGTGTAAGCCTAGTGACCGATGAGCTCAGCAGTTTGATCCCATAAGACCTTACCACAAATTTCCAAATTACCTTTACATCTGCCGATTTAGTTCCATTAAGAGCGACGTGTTGAGATCTATGTGCAAAAATGTCTTTAATCCAATCGCAATTCTGCTCCGATACTCCGTAAGCTCATTTTCTTTCATTAAACAGCAATGCGCGAGGGTGTCAAATGCCTTACTCAAATCAAGGAACACGACATCAACCTGAATGCCATTGTCCACTGCGCTGTGGATTCTCATGGAGGAACAGAGCGAGCTTGAATTTCGCAGGATCTCTGTTTGCGGAATCCATGATGATTTTTGTAGAGGAGATATTCATTTTCCAAGAACGTCGTAATTCTTGAGCATAAAACATGTTCCAAATTAATCTGTTTATTTCTATTGCAGTCATGCAGTTGTTGTCTCCAACTGGCCTAAATACAGGATGGCGCAGATAAAGTAGCCTGTGTTAGTATAAAGGAAATGCAGTGAAATTACAGAAACGAACAGCTGAAGTGGACTTAACATCCGAGGTCGTCAGTCCTCAAATGATAAGTCCCATGGTGCATAGAGCCATTTGAACCAGTTGAACTTATCATTTATTTACAATAAAAAATACATTCATAGAAAATGTTGAAAGTGAACCCCTGCAACTTCAGTACACAGCTGCGCACGTCTAAGTAAATTACCCGGCGTTAAGTTCGGTTCTCGATGGCGGCACCTTCACGGCTGATGTTGTCCTTCAGTTCCAGTATTGTGTAGGGATTTGTTTCATAGACCTTGCTCTTCAAGTGTCCCCATAGGTAAAAATCACATGTTGTTAGTTCCGACGAACGTGGTGGCCATAACTGATTGCTGGTAGTTCGTTCCTCAGTGAAGACATCATGGACTCGTTCCAGGGATACCTTATACATGTTGCATGTTTCCCCATTTGATAGAAGAAGCAGTACTGTCTTCCTTATTTAGTGAGCCGAGTACAGAATGTACCAAACACTTCCATATATGCAACCGTTTAGAGTATAGTGTAAAAAAATATCGACCCAATGATATGCGTTCCTGTTAAATCTAATCACACGCCGATATTTTTCATCGTGGAGGGTTGCTGACACAATATGTTAGGGTTCTCCGTTGCCCAGTACCTTGTGTTCTGTGAATTCACGTGACCGGAAAGGTGAAACCATGCTTCATCATTTCATGGAGTAATGGAAAGCGTCTAACAAATCATCGTTGATGTTATTCAGAATCCACGTGCAGTAATCTACACATTTCTGGCTATCATCCTCCCGTAATTGCTGCACAACCGCCACACGATATGGCTTCAAATTAAGACTTTTCAATATCCGCTGACAATTCCTCCTACTTACATGCGCCCGTCGGGGCAATTTACGTGTGGATTTCTTTGGGCTCTGAATAATTCTTGGGCGAATGTCTGCAATAACTTCTGGTGTGTCAACTGTAGGAATTCTTTGTTGTTTTACATTTTGCACAGATCCGCAGGTGCGCCAATTTTTGTACACTCTCTATTGCTCTCTTTGCTGGTAGTCCTCTATCCGGATACTTGACCCCGAAAATTTCGCGAGTTTCCTTTATGCAATCTGTTTTCACATAAGCTGCCACAATCTCAGTTCTTTCTTCTACCGAGAAAGTCATATCGCAGATTTCAAAGCGAAACGTCTAACTTCGCTAACGAAATAAATTGAAATGCTGACAGAAGAATGCTAACAATCGATTACTGCATAAACCTGTCCATCGTTGTAGCTGTTTACTCTATTTAAGAAGCCGAAATAATGCATTCGCATTCAAAGGGACGGTAGGCTACTTTTAAATGCGCCACCCTGTACAAAATCTCATTTATTCTTAATGTGTACTATTTCCTTTTCGCTGTGTTGACTACGTAATTTTATTCTTATTACAACAGATTCTCAAACCTATATTTTTAAATTTGCTCTACTAATCTCTTCCGTTTGTTGGCTACATTTATCGGCAATAGAGGTAAACAGTAAAGTAACGATGATCACTTCTTCGTTTTCTCAGTTTCATGATTTGAAAACATCCTGAAGGGCTGCCGAGAATAGTTTTGGTAACACTGAATCTCCCTACCTGACTTCTTGCCGGCCGCTGTGGCCAAGCGGTTCTCGGAGCTTCAGTCTGGAACCGCGCGACCGCTACGGTCCCAGGTTCAAATCCTGCCTCGGGCATGAATGTGTTTGATGTCCTTACGTTAGTTAGGTTTAAGTAGTTCTAAGTTCTAGGGGACTGATGACTTCAGATGTTAAGTCCCACAGTGCTCAGAGCCATTTGAACCATTTGAACACTACCTGACTTCTCTTTCAATTCTTTCCCAATGAATTTTAAATGAGAGCTGCCTGACGCACGTAAATACTCATCAGTGCACTGCATACGATGAGTCAATGACAATGTTTTTTAAGAGCCGTTGTTGTAAGCGAATGAAAAGTCTTCTCAAAAATCTATGGCAAAGTGGTACTTCACACTCAGTGCTCCGATGTGTAATTTCGTTCGCTGTTTGCAAATAGCCACTTGTGCTGTGCCCTTTTCTAAACCCAGCTTGTTCTTTTGTCTGATTAAAATCGACTGTGTTCACTTTGCGGTTGGTGACAACTTTTGTGACGCCTTCGGGCTGACAGACCTACAACTGTTTTGAGTCTTATCCTTCTCGTTACTTGTGGACTATAATATCTGCAATATTGGCCCAATTTTTGAGCAATTGTCTTTCTTCGCATTCGCATACTTACTGTACACAATTCCAGTGGCTCTTTATTCGTAAATAAATTCTCATAAAATAAACACAACTTGACTGAAAGACGGGATGAGTTGGCAGGACATATACTGGGGCATCAAGGAATCGTCAGTTTGTTAATTGCGAGGAGTGTGCGGGGTGGTACACGTTTTAGAGAAAGACCACATCTTGACTACAGTAAGACGGTTAAATATTATATGTAAGTTGTAGTAGTTATGCAGAGATGTAGAGGCTTGCACACGATAGACTAGCGCACAGAGTTGCATCAAATTAGTCTGTGCACTGAAGCCCACAGCTCTCTCTATACTTTTAATCTGCACCTTATTCAGCCTACGATCACTTGAAATTTGAAACACTGATGGAAATGGTTTTAAATAGCAACGAGGAGTATACGTAAATTTGATACAATACGCTCTTGAAGTGCCCTGCTCTCGAGCCTCCACACGAAAATGTTTAGTACGAGGAACAAACTTCTTTCTCCGTAAGCCGCAGAGTACATTACGACATAGATTTCTTCCACCTGAGAACTGCATGCCCACCAATGTGGAAGTTCTGACAAAGGCATGGCCTATCAATGTGGAAGTTGTGACAAAGGTGTAATATGTTTTATACCTACGAAGGGTGGGGCAATTTCAAAACTACTGCCACTTCTCTCCAGATGCGAACGAGTGCGTTAACGCGAAAGTAAAAACGGAAGAGCTGTTCGTACTGAGAAAGTGTTACACAGATGTTGAACGTATGAGATGAGCTTCCGGTTAGCCTAGATATCTGCGCATCTAGCGACCACGTGGCGGTGCGGGCAGAACAGACACGGCCGCACGTGTTATCTGGCTGTCCGTCTTAATAAGGCCGTCATTAACACCATTAATCCGCTGCCTGCGCGGCCATACGTTGTCCCATTAGAAGCCGGCGCAAATCGTATGTCTTGCTTATCTGGATTTGGCTGGTGGACGTAATAAACGAGAACAAGGCTTCTCCCTTACCGGGAATATCCCTACAGGAACAGTCTGTCTTATCGTCGCCACAAGGACGTATTTTGGTACTTAGTGGAGCATAAGCTCCAGGACATGCTCGTATTATTCAGTTCAATACACAATCTGCTCAAGCTCAATGCAGCTAAGTTCACGATTAAAATATTGCAGCAACAGTACAGTGAAACTTGTTTGCTTTCCATACTAGTATTCTTTATGTTATACAGGATACTATTATGGGGAAACGTGATGTTAAATTACGTGGGGCTTTATTTTACAAACTGGGTTCGTTTTAACTTTGATACTGAAAGAAAAAAAATGAAGAGGACATGGCCAAATTTAGTCTCAAGATCGCTTTCCTTCAAATCTATTACAAAAAATTCATTTTATAATCACACCTGGTGGTAATTACCACGGTTTTACGTGTGGAAAGCCTCAAGATTGTTAAGAAATTAGTTACACAAATTTGTGTAACATACCGTTTTTTACAGTTACAGTATAACTTGTCGACTATGGAACTTAAGTTCACAGTCATAACTAGCCATACACTAGTCTACTACGGCTCAACACTTTTTTAAAAGAAATCCGATTGGCGCAATATCTACAGACCGAAAAGCGCCCTCTTTTGTACAGGGTGTCCACAAATTCTACCCAGGGAATTCTAAATAATTCTGACGAATATGAAGGATGGTCGTAACACAAAATTGGCATCCTATTTGGTCTACTGCCGTCGGGAAATTAATCACCAAGTTTAAAGAAACAGGCAGTGTATTGGACACGCCCCGTTCCGGACGACCAGACTTCAGACGAAACCGTCGGACAACCACGGAGTTGGGTGTTCCAAGGTCAACCATTCACAAAATCCTGGCAGAGCAGAAGTTTCATCCGTACAAGATACAGATATTGCGTCATTTGGATGAAGATGAATCCGATAGAGGCATGCAGATGTGTGAATGGTTTGCAGATAAACTGGGTGAAAATACCAATTTTACTGAAGAATGTGTTGTTCAGTGACGAAGCTGAGTTTTACGTCAATGGTGAAGTGAACAGACAAAATCTTCCACCCTGGTCTCATGGCAACACACATTGGATGAGTCCATCCTAACAGCACGGCTGCCAAAAGGCGATGGTGTGGTGGTTCGTGGAAAGTTCATGTGCTAGGACCCTAGTAAAATGTTGAGAGACAAATTATGCCTCAAATTGAGCGTTTGAGTAAGGGACTTCCAGACTGGTTTCAGCAGGATGGAGCCCCTGCCCATTTTGCTGCAGCTGTTAGAGATTGGTTGAAATGACAGTTTTCCTCAATAGATTGGGAGAAGAGCTTATGTGCAGTGATCCCCTCGTTCGTCAGTCCTTTCTTCCCTTGATTTCTTTTTCTGAGTTGCGCTGAAAGAGAAAGTTTACTCGATGAAAATAACGAATTTAAACCACCTGACGGAACGCATTAACAGTCAGTGTGTTAAAATCGACGGCAGTTCAGACCTGTTCCATCGAGTTGACCTTAATCTTGCAAAGTGCATCAACTTATTGAAAAGCACAGAGGTCTGCTGAAAATATTATTTGTTAATATTAAAGTGACTACAATGTGCTTTGTTATTGTTTATTAGAATTCCCTATGTACCCAGACTATGGACGCCTTGTGGAGAGTGAGACTGATGTGGTTCATAAGAAATGCTCCGAAATATAGCATAAAACACTGATGTGGAATTTAATAGCGTTGAAATGTTTTAAAAGAACTTCATAAAACAATTATAAAAGAAATTTAAATTATTTTACAGTGATCCTAACTGGTGAAGAGCTTGTTGCGCTCGGAAGTGGCCTCCGTGGATGTAAGGCATAAAAGATGTTCGCAAATTTGACAAATAAAACATCGATTAGGACATTATTATTATTATTATTATTATTATTAAAAAAAGCTTTAAAAGAGCTTTAAAACGTTCCAAAAATATCTTCTCCTCCTTCCATTTTGGCGATGATAGTGACAGTAGCGCTCAAGAGTGCCCTCTATGAACTGAAATAATTCATTCATAAAAATTATCCTAAGCATAACATACAAAAGATTAGGGCTTTAATATCATTAAACTTCAAAACAAAGGCCGAAATTGCAAAGTTCTCTTCTATTCCTCTTATTCGGCGGACGTAGAGCGCCGGGCCGAATACGGCAGCTTGCTGAAGTTTGCTCTGCCATGTTTCAAATCGCCGCCGCCAGTGTGTTGAGGGCTGCTGCACTTGATATTTGGTACAGCGCTCCACCTCATCCCGAAGTAAGTCTTTGAAAATTTCCTAATATTTACCATGCATGAAGTCACATTGTTTATTGGGTAGTTTCTCACGGTCTTTCACTTGGTGGGTATAAATTTCTAGTTCCTCCAGCACATTCAAGTGAAAATTCATCGGTGCTCTGTGTCGCACTTCCATCTACTCTCTTCTTGGCCCGCATCTCGTGGTCGTGCGGTAGCGTTCTCGCTTCCCACGCCAGGGTTCCCGGGTTCGATTCCCGGCGGGGTCAGGGATTTTCTCTGCCTCGTGATGGCTGGGTGTTGTGTGCTGTCCTTAGGTTAGTTAGGTTTAAGTAGTTCTAAGTTCTAGGGGACTGATGACCCTAGATGTTAAGTCCCATAGTGCTCAGAGCCACTTGAACCATTTGAACAAAACAGTCGACGTCATAGCTTGTGTTCAAAACGATCACAGATAGCGGCAATACACGCTTCCGGTCTGGTATGGAACGACTGCTGCGTAAACTTCATCTTCGCTATCGCTATCTTTCACATGTGCTACAAATGCTGTCCAATTACTGTGACTCCAATATTACTTGTATCGTATTTCGCCCCGTCTGTCCGATGTAATACGAGGGTGGTTTGAAAAGTTCTCGGAACGGAAGAGAAAAAAGTGCTTCCATCACTGAAACTTTTTTTTTTATTTTCAATGTAGTCTCCTTGTTGATTAATGCACTTGGTTCAGCGATGTTCCAGTGCCTTGATCCTATCTCGAAAATGAGTTTCCTCCAGGCCAAAATAGTTCTCAACTCCGGCTATCAATTCTTCGTTTGAAGTGAATCTTCGTCCACCAAGAAAAATTTTCAGTTTTGGGAAGAGGAAGTCTGGCGGAGCCATATCACGTGAATAAGGGGCTGTGGTAACAATTCATGCCTTAGTTCGTGTAATTCTGCCATGGCGATGGCACATGTGTGCGGCTGCGCATTGCCTTGATGGAAGATGACTTTCTTCCTTGATACACCTAGCCTCTTTTCGCGTATCTTCTGTTGCAATTTGTTCAGTAAGTTAGCATAATATTCTCCAGTAATTGTTTTCCCGGTGGGGAGATAATCTACAAACAGAATCTCCTTCTCATTCCAGAACACTGATGCCATTACCTTTCCCGCCAAAGGAATTGTCTGTTTTTTTTTTGCTGGCGGAGAATCAGCAAGTTTCCACTGCTTTGGCTGTTGTTTTGTCCCAGGGGTATAGTATTGCACCCAAGTTTCATGTGTGGTCACAAAACGGCGCAAAAAACCTTGTTCGTTTTTCCTAAAATGGGCCAAACATTTTTCCGATATGTCCATTCTCATGCGGTTTGGATCCAGCGTCAAGAGTCGCAGCACCTATCTGGCAGATATTTTTTTTTCACTTCTAATTCTTCAATTAAAATGGGGTATACCCTTTCAGATGGCATCTGCCAAGCGTGAGCAACTTCACGCACTTACAATCAGCGATCCTCCATGACCATTTTGTGCACTTTTGCAATGATATCTGGAGTAGTGACATATCTTGGCCGACCACTAAGCGGATCATCATCTAAGCTCACCAGACCAAATTTAATTTCACTAGTCCACTTGGCAACAGTTGAATATAAAAGAGCAAAGTCCCCCAGTGTATTCTGGAAATCGGCGTGAATGTCCTTTGCTTTCATACCTTTCTTTACGAAGTACTTAATCACTGCTCGAATCTCGATTTTTTTTTTTTTTTTTTTTCAATCGCTACGCGGGAACAACAACAACGCCACGTCACCGCCACAGCTCTCTTCCAAGAGCACTTACGTGGCGCGTGTTTACAGGAAACAGTCCAATGAATATCACGTGAACAACTCATTGCGGTAGCGCTGACCCCTCGCAGTGATTCCGAGAACTTTTCAAACCACCCTCGTACTTAACACAATTTGTGCATTTGATCTTGTACATTCCAGAGTTGCAGTATTTATTTTGCTTCGTCACAGTTGGATTATGCTTTAATCTATGTGCCATTTGCCCTTCATTGTGAAATGTCACGGCAATGTTTTTTGGAAAGTCTTTAGGGATTCTTTCCGACTTACGCCCTTTGTATGTCAAAGTTACGAATTTCTTTTTAACTTTAATCTTGCCATTTTCCTCACTTGTAGTGGCAAACTTATTTTTAAATTTATTAAACATACACATGACATCTCGGGTGCTATACCCTTTAGCTGTAGCATTTTGCTAAATAATATATATTTCTCTTTGGAATTCCTCTTCTTTGAGGGACAGAAACCTTTTGTGGGTGAATTAGTTCAACCTACTGAGGCCACTCATGAGCGCTACTGGCTCTATCATCGCCAAATTGAAAGAGGGAGAGATGTTTTTGGAATGTTTTAAAGCTCTTCTAAAGTTTTTAATAATAGTTATGTCATTATCGATGTTTCATTTGTTAAATTTAGGAACATCTTTTATGTTTTATATCAGGGGCACTTTTGAGCGCCACAAACTTTGCACTAGTTAGGATCACTATAAAGTAATCCATAAAATTTGACAATTGTTTTATAAAGTTCTTTTTGAAAACATTTAGCGTTATTAAATTATGCATCAGTGTTTTACGCTACACTTAGGAGCATTTCTTTAGCAGACTAGTGTGTGGCTGGTTATCAGCGTGAACTTTCAGTTCCACATTCGACAGATTAATCTGTATCTGTAACAAATGGTGTGCTGCTCAAAATTGGATTATCACTAATTTCTTAATAATCTCGAAGCTTTCTACACTAAAAAACATTTGTAACTTGCACCAATTGCAATCATAAATTTTTTGTCATAGATCTAAAGATAGGCAGCGGGTCCCAAACCGGTCATATGGAAATAAAGGAAAGCGATCTGGAGACTGAATTTGGACACTTTTTCATAAGTAACGATCGCGGTAAATCTATGAACCCGAACATGTATATTTTTTATATATAAAAAAACAAAGTACGTTGTTGCCAAGTATCTAAAACGTGCGTCAACACCCATCCAGACAACACAACTCAGGATTAATTTTTAGGTACTATTAAAAAGAAGTGTATAGCACCCCATTTTTCAATAGACGTCCACAGGAGCGAAGGCTGTCAGTGACAAGTCCCAGATTTTTAAAGCCAAGTCCAAGGTATTTCTTTCACAAAATCCTTCGATTCCCTGCACGATGACGATCCACATCCTTGAGTTAACAGTATTTGCAATTATGAAACAAAGCTAATACAGTGTCTCTTCAATGGTCTTGTCTCATATTCTTCGACATAAAAAAGGAACTAAATCTGACATTAGAAACCATCAGCCTATCCACCTGACCTACAAAATCAAAAGTTATGTATAAAAATAATGCAGAACAAAATAACGAGAATTCTAGCTCAAAACCAGGCAACAGAATATGAAAATATCAGAAAAGCATTCTCGGTAACTTTCTACCTTCAAAATATCAACCAACTATAAACAAATACACTGAATATAGCATGGTAATATACAGCGTGGAGAAGATCAATCAGAGCGTGGAGAAAATCAAGTACATGAGGTCACAGCAGGACAGCGGAAGTCGGATCGAGCAAAATTTTCCATGCATCCAATCGGCGACAAGCGCGCAGTGTGTGCGTGTCTAAACAAACTTTCCCCAGTAGATGCATGTTATACTAAAACGGGCAGATATTAATTACGACGCGCATTTAACTATAAAGTAATGGTACTTAACACGTTAAAATTAAAGTCCAAATTAAAATGCAAAGATCAGTTGAAAATTAGGAGTCAAACATCGGGTGCAATCTCACCTGCTTTATTTACACCACTTCTCAATCATGGCTGTAGAAGCCTAGCTTAGGAGGACCAAAGAATCGCAATGTTAGGAAAAAAATTAAATCATCTCAAATTTTCAGACAACATGGCACTCTTTGCAGCTGCCCAAGGCTAACCAAACAAGACACTAAACAATTTAACGAAGCTGGTAATCATGTCTGGCTACATATTAACCTATCAAAAAGGAGACCGTGGCTAACGACCAGGAAGAACCACTGAAACAGGTCAATAACACACAGCAGTAGATACATTTTGAAAACGTCCCTATTATTCAGAAACAGTTGAAATCCGCGGAAAGAATATACTGAAAAATTATTGGAGCTTGAGGTATAGCCTAACACAGGGCACTCAGGCCTACTCCATCAAGTATAATACAAAATAAAATCATAGTGATAAGGGGGGCATTGGAACCTGTGGTAGTAATCGAAGACACGCTGACAGCTGCGAACCACCTGCATACTATCATGCTTGACGTCTTCCCCGACGGCGATGTCACCTTTCAGCAGTATAATTGTCAGTGCCGCAAAGTCAGAACCGTGCTACAGTGGTTTGAGGAGCATTATAGTGAACTCACTTTAATGTCTCGGCGTCCAAATTCGACTGATGTAAATTCTATGGAACCCATCTGGATCGCTATCGGGCGCCATCACCGCGTACGCAAATCAGTGGCCGTTATTTACACGAATGACCTGTGCGTAGACATCTAATGCCACATACTTCCACAAACCTACCAACAAATTGTCGAATCCCCGATATGCAGAATCAATTGTGTATTTCGTTCCAAATACGGATAAACAAGCTATTACGCTGGTGCTCATAAGTTTTCGCTCATCAGTGTACTCTTCTGTGGCGTTTGGTATTAGTTTAGCTCTGTCAGTATACGTTATTACGGAATTTTTTCTTTAGTCATGTATTCACTCTCACGGAACTTCAAAAGGAAGACGACGATATTATTACAAAAGGAGCACAGAACCGGACAGGAAAGAGGAATGAGTCAGCCGCGTCCTTTTCAAGCACATTGCATTAAGTGTTTAACCTAAAGCACGGAAAAGCGAAATCTACACTGCTGCGGAATGGTGATTTAAACCTTGTTCCTTCAGAATCCAGTTCCACAGCCATTTTGCTCTTCACCTATAGCGAAGGTACCTGAAATACCTATTCTTATCCTTAATTATTAATTAAGTAAAGCATAACAAACTATAACTCTTTAAATAACAAATGTGCTTTCAGAACCAGTCTTTTGAACAAATCAAAAATATAATTGCCTGTGCAACTAACAACACAACATTAACTTCAAGTTCAACCACTTTCTCATAATAAATTACGAGACTCGGAATTAAATTCCTTCGCATAGGATTCCTATTCAGGTTTCTGATAATCAGGGTGTAAGATAGAGTTTTTAGCAACACCACGATTACTATTAAAATCAACCAAATTTCACAATTTCGTGGTCCATTTACAGAGTGCCAAATATAAACAATTTAGTAGAAAGCTGGTGGCTATTAACCTGGCGGCGATGCAATCATAGCAGTACTGTTCTCGCCCTGTTACTTATCTTCTTGGTGTCGAAATTATATTTTTATAGGGCCAGAAACCATGCCATGAAAATGATATCATCAAATGCAGCATCCGAGGCCCATAAATACTGCCCTTCAGCTCTTCTGGCCTCAAAACGCCAGGAATATGAGCCACAATTATCAGCTACTGCTAAGGAAATGTTAACCACAGCACTGCTCAGCCCCGTCACAAAGGACGAGTTGCCACTTGCGCGCCAACCACACCTTTTCCACTCTGCCGGTCTACTTCCGTAGCTGTGGGGCTTCCCCACATCTTTTACATTCAACCTATGTTCCCTAACTATGGACTAAGTCATTTGCAGTACATTACATAACAATCATTTCAGTAGTTATTTAAATTCACAAGCATAATTTAAACAACATCGTTCAAAAGTTCACATAACTGAAATATGTATACATAGTCAAAGAATTTCCATGATACATACAACACGCTACATAAGCAACACTACAAATTGACAGAGAATTATCGATACAGATACAAAATAGGTCGAAAATAGGTGTTAACCCACCAAAAAAAGAAAATGCAAATTACCCTATCTAACGTCAACAGCTCCCACTCGAATCGACTGAATGATGTAACTTGGCGAGATGTGTTGCCAGGATGAATTTTTGCTATAAGATCTGACGCAGAGTTTCGGAAAAAACGGTCTGAAGTACCCCATACACTCCAACCCACTGTACAATGCACGGCGGAGGGCACTTCGTAGCAAATACTGGTGATTTTCTGTCCTATACCATTCGACTATTGAGCGAGGGGAAAGTGACTGCTTGTGACTGTACGCTTCTCAATCTCTGTTATTTCCATGATCTTGAGATATGCGATGTGGCAGAGAATGATTACATAGTCTCTCCTCGAATATAGATTCTCAAAATGTACCTAACAGGATTTCGCGAGAACAACGTCACCTTTCTAAGACTATCGTCTAATATCCCTGGGCAAAATGGTTCAAATGGCTCTGAGCACTATGGGACTTAACATCTGCAGTCATCAGTCCCCTAGAACTTAGAACTACTTAAACCTAACTAACCTAAGGACATCACACACATCCATGCACGAGGCAGGATTCGAACCTGCGACCGTGGCGATCGCGCGGTTCCAGACTGAAGCGCCTAGAACCGCTCTGCCACCTATTACGATCGTGCACTATGGGACTTACCATCTGACGTCATCAGTCCCCTACACTTAGAACTACATAAACCTAACTAACCAAAGGACATCACACACAATTATGCCCGAGGCAGGATTCGAACCTGCGACCGTAGCAGCAGCGCGTTTCCGGACTGAAGCGGCTAGAACCGCTCGGTCACAGCGGCCGGCTGGAGCAATATTGTAAAATTCGTCACTCTAGCAACATTGGATTAGATTGAGTTGAAAGGCGGGTCGTGACTAGAGGTGTAAATTTAATAAATAAAGAAAAAGACACATTACCAGACGAAGCGAAACACCCAGAGGAACAGCGACATCGGCTGCGTGCCCTATATTACACGGCATTTGCTGCGCTTTTCGTTTGCTTTCGCCTTTCCGTTGACCAGAGCGCGTACGGCGCGAGTGTCGGCTGCAGCGGCGAGATAGAGTAGTCGTACCCACATTTTGTTTTCTTTTTTCGCCTGTCAGCAGTAGCAGCAATACTGCAATACGGCGTCAGTCCTCCACACGGGGCTTTCTCTACCGTTGCAGGACCACGGAGTTTTGTTTCGCGGCTCCCTGACCGCAGCATTATCGATCTCTGTGTACTGACCCTGTCCGTCAGCACCACGGAAACAGGCTAGCCACACGTCAGCGCACGTTGTCTCCTCAAGGTGCACTTCGTGGCCCAAGTCTCAGACCTGTTCTGCGTAGATGGCATTTAATTTTCTTGTAATTGTGCTAGTTTTCACGTCGAGAAGTTTATTAGTTTCATTCCATTACGTAGTTAACTGTAGACTTCAGTTCCAACAATTGGAGCACAGATATGTTCACGTTTAGAGCGACCCTCCACGGCTGTGCAACTGGCAGGTTACTAGTAACGTATTTGTGTACATAAGTTACTTTAATTTGTAATTTAGTTTCCTAGTATTTTTTTCTTTCTTTTAAAACAAATCAGCGGATTATGACATGGTATAAGTCGAATATGTAGGTACAATTTGGGTGACCTGAGGTTGAAATGTATAATACAGAGTAAAAACTAGACCATCACTCTGTTCTCTGAAGCAGTACGCCTAAACTGTAATTTTTTATCTATTCGTACAGTACCTTCAACTGAGGATGCGGCATGTTTAGTATCGCCGGTACGGACGAATCAAAGCGTATCCTCAACGAGTCCTGAATATCGTGATGCTTTTCTACACATCTTTCTATACTGGTTTCCATAAATGAAAGGAAAATAAAAAGTACGGTAATTACGTTAACGTACTCCGCAAGCTATTGCACACTGCGTGATGGAGAATACCATTTTCCACCTTATGTTCTATTTTATTCAAGAACTGTCCGAGAGGAAAAAGTGTCTATATGCTTCGGGGCGTGTCCTTATCACTACTGCATTTAAGGCCACTTCGCGCCATATGCGCTGAAGGTAGCAAAATACGTGTACGGTCTTTCTCGAATGTATATTATTCAAATTTCCGCAATAATCTTGTAAACCTATACGGTCAATTTCTTTCTCTTTGTCAAGTCCACTACCTTGGATTCATCTCCATTTAAAGAAAGCAGCCTGCATTTCCTTGCGGTTGTCCAATGGCAACATTTTTTTGTAGACAACCGCATCGTTAGCTGTTCATTTTTGGAACACACCCTACGACCAGATTAGAGAAGTGATGACACTTTCTGCAGGACCTGAACATCATTTTGCAGGACAATGCTCAAGCACGTACAGTGCAAGCTGTTACTGATTTGTTTGACTGATGGGGCTGCTAAGTGGTATACCACCTACTGCACTCCCCTGACTCAAGCCCTCCTGAGTTCAACTCGATTTCTAAACTGAAGGAAACACTTTACGGCATTCGCTTCAGAACTGCTACAAATTCGTCGGGCAACAGACCGCGCCGCACGAACTGTCAACGCAACTGGCACTTCTAAGAGCATCCTATGACTTTCACATCGCTGGCAACGGGTTATACACAATGCTGGTGACTACTTTGGTCAGTAAAACTTTGAAACACGTATCTATTTTCTACCAGCTGTAAATAAATATTTGCCACTATTATGTTCCAACCCTCGTAGCTTACGAAATATGATTAATGAAATAAGCCAAATGGAAAAATATAGAGCAGAGTGTACGGTGTAAATAACGTTCTCAGGGTAGATACCGGAACGAGGTCTTACTCGAAGGTGAGCATTTACTGGAAAGAACAATACGGACAACGATTCTTGTCCTTCATTTTGACTATAGTTTTGTTTTTGTTTAACAGGAAAATTATTTTCTGATTTTTCTTTCGTCTCATAAGGCTCCTTAATTCAGCTGTTCGTTTGTGTGTCGTATAACGCGGGGGTTAGCAGTTCACACTTTCAAGTTAATTGTGGGACGCTTTTCGTATGCAGACCTCGCTGAGAACATGGCACACCAGAGGTCAATCCGCCGGAAGTGGAGACCTCGAGAGTTGCTGCAGCTTTTGTTCCGTGATCGCGTTCCGCAACCAGCCGTTAATTTAAAAAAATAATAAAACAAACGAACATGTTCGACACTCTTCCTGGTTACATTACGTGTTCCCACTTCTCGCCTTATGAGGAGGCGTCCAACAACGTCGAACGTTATCATTTTCGTGGTCCAGATGTTATGGTGTAGAGAGGTGTAGTGTAGCATGGGCGTATTGGCCTCCAAATCATTGGACACGGTATGCTCACCGGTCAACGTTACCGCGTCACAATACTCCTTCCCCGTGTGCGTCTTTTCAAAGGTGAATTCGGTCCTGACTTTATTTTCACGGATGGCAACGTGCGACCGCATCGAACGTGCAGGAGGAGGAACCTTTGGAACGAGAGGATATTCGGTGAATTGTCTGGCCTGCTTGTTTCCCCGACTTAAATCCCTTTGGGCACATGTGGAATGCATTGGGGAGACGTATGGCTCGACATCCACATACACCGACGATTATACAGCAGTTGTGAACCGCACCAGTGGAGGAGTTGAATGCCCTACCACAAGAACTCTTTACCAACCTTGTGACCCGCAAGGGAGCACGTAGCAGAGCAGGCACCGCCGTCTAGGGCGATCACGCACCCTTTTATAGTAAGAACAGTGTCCCGCCTTTGGTAATGCCCGGAGGACCAGTATAAGTAGCGCTACTTCAGTGTAATTATTGTCTTTGAATAAAAGTGTCATTTCTGTTCGTATCATATGCATATTTCTTTCACTTACCTTCAGTACTATATACAACAATTCTTTCTATGCACGGTCCAAATTTCATCGAACTGTGTTACTTGGCAGTAACACATCAGTCTAAAGTTATTTCCGTTCTTAAGTTTTGCACACCAATGTATACAGGGTGAAACAAAACTTGCACCGCTTGCGGAAATGGAAAGTGTTATTGATGAGCGGTTTTCACAGAATGGATTGCTAGTCGGGGGCTCGTACTTTTAGCCAATCAACAGATAGTAATAATGCTTATAAAGTGTATTTTTGTGCAAACATACGCTTGTTTAAATGGAACAATGCCTATTGACATTAACAAACTAAAAGGAGGGTAAATTAGAATGTCAGGGGTATTTGTTGCAGGATTCTAGTGCGACTCGTTTACGAGATATCATATTTTGAAAAGTTCCCACACCGTCACTTGCACAATATCTGTGGTAGCACTTACTAAAGAACAACACAAGTGCATACACTATTTATGTGGATTCTGACCAGTAACAAAACAGTTGGCCGGCCGCTGTGGCCGAGCAGTTCTAGGCGCTTCAGTCTGGAGCCGCGCGACCGCTACGATCTCAAGTTCGAATCCTGCCTCAGGCACGTATGTGTGTGATGTCCTTAGGTTAGTTAGGATTAAGTAGTTCTAAGTTCTAGGGGACTGATGACCTGACATGTTAAGTCCCATAGTGCTCAGAGCCACTTGAACCATTTGAACAAAACAGTCGACGTCATAGCTTGTGTTCAAAACGATCACAGATAGCGGCAATACACGCTTCCCGTCTGGTATGGAACGACTGCTGCACACGTGCTGGAATTTCAACGGAGATGTCAGAGCAGGCTGCAGTAATACGTCGCTGCAGAAAAGCCTACATGCGTCAAAACGCGTGCACGTGCCAGCCAACTTAAAGGTTCTCACTATCCAATTCAACGATTTGGAAATTATTCGTGATGAGATGTTGAAGTACTAGGTGCATTAGGAGCTGCACAGCCATAGTGTGGTACCGCAGTTCCTCCTTGTCTGCAGAGGAACGTCTTCTAGCATTCGTGGGAGATAGTCTGTTAGGAGGCTGCGATACCTGTGCGTGTTCCGTCTATGAAAAACGGGCCTTTGAGCTGATGGTTCCCTATCTTAAACCACACGTTCACACCACGTAGACGCTGACGTCCCACCTGAAGAAACCAATGGGATTGTCAACAGCCCAATAGTGCCGGCGGTATACCTAGTCGTGATTGCCTTCATCACTAAACAAGATACATGATTCAGCTGCGGTCTCCTATCTTAATGGCCATGTGCACAAGTGAAAACGATTCTCATAATCGTCTCCAGCAGTTCTTGATGGAGAGAGATGTGATAGGGGTGGAACCTATGTCGATTGAGAAGTATCCTGTCTTAATGACAATGCAGAAGTTGGCACGATTCTCATAATCGTTTCCATACCGCTCTTAATGGAGAGAGATGTGATAGGGATGGAGCCTTTGTCGATGGAGAATGCGTAGAGACTTGCCTGACTCATGCCAGTTGCTTGTGCGATTGCGCGGGAGCTAATGCCCGGATCAACTGCAACAGCAGCAAGAATATTAATTTCCCCGTGTTCTGTCGTAATTTGTTTCCTTCTGCTATGTTGTTTAGGTGTTACACTACCACTTTCACTTAACTGGCTGAAGAAGTTGACAAACAACTGCCGTGATGGTTAAAGTCCGTTGGGATGTCTTGCCGCTTACATACACCGTTCAAGAACGAAGACTGCAGGTCTTCCTACACTTTCCGTACACCATGAACATGTCGGCTTTTTCTGCTTTGGTAAATCCCATCGTACACTTACGACCTGTTGCTTGGATTGCCACACACTGACTAGCAAGTCGCAATGCACTCAAGGTGCACACAAGCACACTGTAAGCAAACTTTAACAACATCGTACCCAGCAATTACGCAGGCTGAATGGCACAAACAAATGTAGGCATGAAAACTTTTCAAAATACGACATCTCGTAAACGGCTCGAACAAGAATCCTGCAACAAACACCACTGATATTCTAATTTTTAGTTTGTTAACGTCAATATGCATTGTTTCATTTTAAAAAAGTGTATATTTGCACAAATAATTGACTTTCCAAATATTATTACAATCTATTTATTGGTATTTAACATGAGAGCTCCTGACTACTATCCACGCCGTGAAAACCGCATATCAATACCACTTATGATGCAAATTTTAGGTGATTCACCCTCTATAAGAGATGGTTCAGTATACTGAAGCAAGCATTTCGACGAGTGACGTAACACGCTTAACGGCAAATGTTTCAATGTATCCTTAATATATTTAACTTTTTTGTATATCGAGCTATTTATGGAGTAAAGACATTTTGCAATGAGACGCATACCTTTTCAGGTCTTAAAAAGAGGAGTACAGTGATACGACAACTTTCCAGAATGAGATTTTCACTCTGCAGCGGAGTGTGCGCTGATATTAAACTTCCTGGCAGATTAAAACTGTGTGCCCGACCGAGACTCGAACTCGGGCCTTTGCCTTTCGCGGGCAAGTGCTCTACCATCTGAGCTACCGAAGCACGACTCACAACCGGTCCTCACAGCTTTACTTCTGCCAATATCTCATCTCCTACCTTCCAAACTTTACAGCTTCGGTAGCTCAGATGGTAGAGCACTTGCCCGCGAAAGGCAAAGGTCCCGAGTTCGAGTCTCGGTCGGGCACACAGTTTTAATCTGCCAGGAAGTTTGATACGACAACTGTTAAACATTGAAGAGAAAAGAGAGGATTTGCTAACTTTGAAGGTTAGCACCTCCGCCATAGTGTTGCCTCCGCACAGTTGTGCCACGCAAACGTCGTAACATCGTGAAGATGCACTGCGCTAGCAGCCTGGCCAACAAATTTCCACTATTTCCACGTTATCTTCGCAAACAGCACAGCAAGCGTTAACAATCGTACTAAAATAATGTTAGAAAACAAGCAAATGGGCGCAGCAGCTAAGAAGATTAGGCACTAGACTCGCACTCGGCGGTACGTATCTATTTCCAGCCATCCGGATTTAGGTTGTCCGTGCTTCTATCTAAACCGATTAACGTGAATGCTGCAATGATTCCTTGGCAAAGAACACGGCTGCTTTTCTCCCGTGTCCTTTTCCTATCTGAGTCTGCGCTCCGTCTCTCGACAGGATATTAAACCCTAAAATCCCTTCCTTTTGTCCGAATAAAGTAAGAAGTTTTTCCAATACATGAGTAGAAAAACGTTCGAAGTATTAACCGTACAGAGAAATGCTCGCTTGCTGCATTGCATTCCATTACTTGCCGAAAACTCAACCGCATAAGAAACATTATGGGTATTCGTATTACGTAGGGTACCCCGTATACTGCTGGTTAAGTATTTAACAAAAACGCGTGAGCTAGACTCACTTCAACGTCCTACAACATTGACGGGTGTCAGGACAGCCAGTGTGTTCGTTTCGTATTCTCACTTATTTTGGAACATTTTTCGACGACGACGTCATTAGATATGATGTTTTTAAAGGGGATGAAAACGCCTTTGGAAACAGCTGGCAGGGGCGCACACAGCAAAGCCGCGCCAGCTGAGAACGGCCTCACATCTGGCCGCCCACGGGAACAAAGACGCACCACAACACAACCCAATGCGCAGCTGTCAATTCCACCCAATCAGCAGAGCTCCCATTCTTTTAGCAATCACCCGTGGACGCCTCGACAGCTCGTCGAAAATGTCGCAGTTCGTTTTCCCTGCGGGGAGAAGCCCGTAACAGAGTACATGCACAATTTAGGAACGAATTAGGAATGTTATTCTGGTATAATACTCTAAAGCCTTATTTACCGGAGCTAATGAAAGCGAACACAAACATTCATTAGTGTTCGCTTGTACCTATCAACAAGCATTTCCCATGCAGAAAAGAGAACACGAGAAAACGAGAAACGAAGCACGCGTGCGAAGCGAATGATGCGTTATTGCTTCTTTGGCACTAAAATCATCGGAACATAGGTTTCGGTCAATATATTGCTAGTTATGATGCGTGTTTCTGAAAGATTCTACGGATTTCATTAGGCTATATCTCTCCGTCTTCAGGCCACGAGTGTCCTACCGGGACCATCCGACCGCCATGTCATCCTCAAGGGAGGATGCGGATAGGAGGGGCGTGGGGTCAGCACACCGCTCTCCCGGTCGTTATGATGGTATTCTTGACAGAAGCCGCTACTATTCGGTCGAGTAGCTTCTCAATTGGCATCACGAGGCTGAGTGCATCGCGAAAAATGGCAACAGCGCATGGCGGCCCGGATGGTCACCCATCCAAGCGCCGACCACGCCCGGCAGTGTTTAATGTCGGTGATTTCACGGGAACCGGTGTATCCACTGCGGCAAGGCCGTTGCCCACCAGGCTACATCTCCTATATAAATAAATCCAGAAAGTCGGAGTGAATTTTAATTTATGCATCGAAAGTAAAAGTTTACGTCTGCGCCAGTAGCAAGTTTCGGTTCATAGGTTGCAGATAGTATGGGGCAGCTAGTTCGCTAGTTCATTACCTAATGTGCTTAGAGTCGATACAGAGATAACACAGCTACTAAAGGCGCCCTACAGACCAAGGGGCGTACGGTTCTCCCACTTCACAATTGGCAATCAAGGTCGGCTGACTCCACAGTACGTACATCTTTATTTTATTCCTGGTTGAAATGTGACGCCGAACAGAAACAGTAATAGCAAATGCAGTACTCCAGACCTGTTCGTGAAAGTACTGGTCCAGTTTGACTATCGTCCGAGTGTTTTGTAAAGGAAAACTCTGATGTTGAACCTAACAGTAAAAATATCCCAAGGTTGTATATGGATGCATATGAAGGTCGAAGGGTGATTCAGCTGTCCCTACCGCTGTCGTTTTATGCAGCCTGCAATGCTGTAGCTGGCCCTCATAAACTACACACGTAATATTCATATTCTCTCGCTCGCTACTGAGATGACGGAAGTCACGGGGTACCTCCTAAAATCATGCCGGATCTTCTTTTTGCTCGGCGTAGTGCAGCAACTAGACGTGCTGTGGACTCCACAAATAGCTGGAAGTTCCCTTCAGAAATATTAAGACGTCCTGCCTCTACAGAAATCCGTAACTGCGAAAGTGTTGCCTGTGTAGGATTTTGTTCACGAACTGACCTCTCGATTTTCTATAGGATTAATATCGGACGATCTGCGTGACAAAACCATTCGCTCGAATTGCACATAATGTTCTTCAAACAATCGCGAGCAACTGTGGCCCGATGATAAGACGCACTGTCATTCATAAAAATTCCATCGTTGTTTGGCAACATCCATCGTTGTTTGGCAACATGAAGTATCTGAATGGCTGCAAATTGTCTCAAGTACCCGAACAGAATCATGGCCACGGTTTTCCACTCGTCTAGGGTCCAACCTATATGGTCACGAACCCAGAAAAGGCGCTGCAGGCGATGTCGTGGTTTTAGCAGTGGTACTCGCGTCGGTCGTCTGCTGCCACAGACCATTAACGCCAGACATTGCCACACTGTCCTAACGGATATTTGCGCCGTACGTCCCACATTGATATCTCCGGTTATTTCACGTAGTGTTGCTTGTATGTTAACACTGTCAACTCTATATAAACGCCGCTGCCCTCGGCCATTAAGTGACGGCCGTCGGCCACTAGAATGTCCGCGGTGAGAGTTAATCCTTGAAATTTGGTATTCTCAGCATACTCTTGACACTGTGGATCGCGGAATATCGAATTCTCTAGCGACTTCCGAAATGGAGAGTCCCATGCGTGTAGCTCCAGCAACCAATCCGCGTTCAAAAATTGTTAATGCCCGTCGTACGGCCATATTCAAATAGGAAACCTTTTCACACGAATCGCCAAAGTGCAAATAACAGTTCCGCCAATGCAGCACTGCCCTTTTATACCCTGTGTATGCGATACTACCGCCATCCGTACACGTGCATATCGTTATCCTATGATTTTTGTCGGTTCAGTGAATTCCTCCTACGGAAAAAAATGAGAAGGACCTATTTGTACGAAATTTAATGTATTTCAATTTTGTATAGTGATGCTGTTCGGCTGGGGGCCACGGTTTTCGAGTTACTAAAAAATGTACAGAAGTGATCTTTAAACGCACATTTACTCCACATTCATCCCTCACCAGTCAGAATTTGTAGTATACTAATCGTAGGACTCCCTCCTATCACTTTATAAAAATTTTCCGAATACGCGAACTATTCGAGAGATCGACCTTTTTTGGTCTCTACTGTTTAGGCTATTGCGCCACCAGTACAGTCGGTTACTTCGTTAACATTATTAATTAAAACGTGTCCTTGAGGGTAATGAACGAAAAATGACTTTTGTGAACGTTAGCCTAAAACTAATTACATTGACAATTCGATCCAAACTTAGCCTATACAAGCAAAGTAGTTTGTAGTTAGAAAGGCCTGACGAGTGTAATTGTTTATTTTAAGCTGTTAAAACTAACAAAACTGTTACGTAAAAGTTATACAAACGTCAATTATACAATTTGTACGTGGTCGACTAAGCCGGTGGCGTAATAAGGCCAGTCCATGATGACCAAAAACGTTCGAATGTGGGAAATAATTCATGTAGTCGCAAACTTTTGTACAATGGTAGAAGGGAGGGCCATAAACAACACATTAGGTACTCTGACCGGTGGGGGCTGAGTGTGGGGCTGGGTGCGCTGGAAGGTCACTTTGGTAAGTTTTTCTCGAATAACTCGAGAACGTCGGCCTCTAAATCCTCTGCAAAAATGTTATGTTAATTTTTCTGTAGGACTAATAGTTCGCGCGTAGTGAGCAGGAGAATATGAAAAACATTCGCCAAAAATTCTAACGCCCGTCGGGTTCTGGACGGCCACGCAGCAAAGTCGCCCGCCAGGATTGTCGTATTGTAACGGCAGCAGTGGCAGATCTTACAGTTACTATAACACAGATAAGAGGGCTTGTGAGCCCAGACATGTCAACACGCTGTTGCGAAACGGTTATTAGCAGTCGGGACTTCGCGCGCGCACCTCTAGCCCGTCTTCCACTCGCGGTACAGCAAAGATTTGCACAGCTCGACTGCTGCCATCAGAGGATTCAAGACTGCCTTATGGTCTGCGGTGCGATAATCTACAACTCTTGTTCATTTTTGGTGTTTCTGGAGGGGACGCTAACCAGCACTCGGTACGTGCAAAATGTTGTTATACCCGATCTCTTGCCGTTCTTGTAACAGGAAGGTGATGTGTTGTTCCAACAGGATAATGCTCGTTCACTCATTGCGCGTGAAACTCAACGCGCTCTGCAAGACGTGCCGTAACTTCCTTGGCCAGTGTGATCTCCGAACTTGTCTCCAATCGAACACGTGTGGATATGATGGGACGAGAAGTGATTCGTACTCTTACAGAAGTAAGTCAACAGGTTGAGCAGGCGTGACATAACGCATCCCAGCACAGTATTCGACTTGATGCCAGAGTCAGCGTATGCGCAACCAAATGTTGGAGACTGCACAGCGCACTAATATGGTGTTTCAACATTGGTCCACACCTAGTGTCACAGAACCGGTTGTGCCATTGAGCTGTAAACGTAATCATGTTATGTATTCCATATGCACTTTTGCGACAACCAATCTTGAGTACACTGAAAACCTCTAAAAGGGTTCACTAATTCTTGTATCCGGTAGTGAATGTATGTCAGCAGACTAATTTCGCTAGATACTGTAATTGAAGGGAAAATCGCAAAGCACAGCAACAACACCTAAAATTCCGATTCTCAGCAACTGGAAACATTTCCGTTAGTCGTATGTTTTACATTTCACCCATACCCGAGCTGGTGCCCTCTTTAATTCTTTCCTCCCTTATGGTATCAAATTATGAATCTTCTTCCTTGAGCAATCTCTTTGAGCTTCGAGGGTCACGCCACTTTCCTGAAGTCTCAGGTTTTATTTCTGGTTATATCCCGAGAGCACATGTGACATCTACATTCTTCTATTAGAACCCTTACATTCACTTCTGTCTTCGTTATCAGTGACACGAATACACAAGGTACTTCACACAAACAAAAGGCTGAGGAAACAAATGCTCCCATTTGCTGTTCACCTAAAGGTGAGCGCCGCAGCGGAGGGCGCGAAATTCCTTGCCCGTTTCATCGACTGACCGACAACAGACGGCACGTCAGTGGACACCCGTGAATGCGAATACGAACGACTGAAGACGGGTCGTTCGCGTTAGGGTACCGTTTATATCCCAGAGAATACTTGTTCGTTCATTGATGCTTGTTTACTTGTGTTCGTACCGGTGTAAAACGGCTTTAGGCTCTTCATCCAAGGCGGGACCCGTCTCTAACTACATCTTGTTGGTAATGGGACCTACACAAAGTGAAACTGAAAAACTGAAGTTCGTTTCAGCTTGTGAAATTAAAGAGCTGTCTGGTACACATTCTAGTTACTTGGGCTAGTATAAAATTGTAATCATTATTTCGCAAAGGTAAAAGTTACTTAATTATGTCTTTTTTCCGGCACATGTCTGCTATCCTGATATTCCTTCGTCACGGTACCAAGCATGCCGCTACGGACGTCAAAATAAAATGATTCAGCCCACTGATAAAGTGGGGAATCGTGTGGTTAATTAGTTTTTTGCATTTGTAGGGGAGCAATGCTGCAACATCCAGATGATTTGGTGCAAGTGTACAGCAATAAAGAACCACCATATACACCAGCGATATCCAGCCTTTCAGATAACCTCGGTCACGCTGGAAGAGGACAAGTATTTTTGGGCCACACATAATGTACCTAACACTAGCAATAATAGCTGAGCATTTAAAAAAAAAAACAAAAAAAAAAAAAAACACGTGTATGGACCAGCTGAACCAATCTGAGAACAGCATTGTGTGGCGGGAGTTGCAAATTGAAAATATTCATTTTGTCGTAGTGTTACATACACGGAATTTTATGAAAATTATAATTATTTTTTTACGGATCGTGTGATAGATGCTCACTTCTTGGGCCGCATTGATATTTGCATACCAGCAAACTATTGAAAAGGGCTATCAGTAAAACTCACGCGCTACAAAAAATCTAACGATTTTCCACGTACGCTGGCTTGACGAAAATAATAATACTGCTGGACTAGAAAATACAATAATTTATGCTTTAAACAGGATACTTCAATGAAATCACATCAACTTACATCATAGGCCAAAGATTTCTAGATGACCATAACAATCAAGAAGAAATCCATTTTAACCAGCAGCAAGCGTCGTGAATATTGGTTTGGAGCACGCATAACAAGACTTCCTTGATAAATTAAGCAGATATGCGATACTTAAAAAAGGCTTTACACAATATAACTTGTTTAACGTAACAAAGGCAAGAAATAATGTAATACACACTGCACATCACATGCGAGTTCGACTTCATAAAGTCATAGTTGTGGCCTCTTTAGCTTCAAAAAGTCTCGAGAAAATGTTTTGTCGTAACAGGGACCAGAACGCTTGCTCTTCAAAAATAGAAAGTCTAGAGATTCATTGAACATGGATGATCTGAACTCTTCTCTATGTTTCTTTACAAGGCTGAAAACACGTTCACATTCTGCGTTGCTGTGGGATATGGTGAGAAAAGAGAGCATTACTCCAGAAATTCGGTTATAGGCCTACCTCAGAAGTCCATCGGCTACAAGAATTCTTGAAATTTGTGCCCAACTGGAATCACTTGCACCATCTTGGTTTGCACCCAAGTATCATCTACCTGAAGAGCTGTGAACTGCCTCTGAAGCTCATTCACCACATCACCTATAGTTTCATTTTCTTCCTTGCACAACATGACAGGAAACTTACCCAAGAAAAAACAAAAGGAAGAAAACTACGTATCTTCAATTTTGTCTAACCTAGCAACTTGAGAATGCTTTAACACATCATCGTTTAATACACTCCTGGAAATTGAAATAAGAACACCGTGAATTCATTGTCCCAGGAAGGGGAAACTTTATTGACACATTCCTGGGGTCAGATACATCACATGATCACACTGACAGAACCACAGGCACATAGACACAGGCAACAGAGCATGCACAATGTCGACACTAGTACAGTGTATATCCACCTTTCGCAGCAATGCAGGCTGCTATTCTCCCATGGAGACGATCGTAGAGATGCTGGATGTAGTCCTGTGGAACGGCTTGCCATGCCATTTCCACCTGGCGCCTCAGTTGGACCAGCGTTCGTGCTGGACGTGCAGACCGCGTCGTCACGCTTCATCCAGTCCTAAACATGCTCAATGGGGGACAGATCCGGAGATCTTGCTGGCCAGGGTAGTTGACTTACACCTTCTAGAGCACGTTGGGTGGCACGGGATACATGCGGACGTGCATTGTCCTGTTGGAACAGCAAGTTCCCTTGCCGGTCTAGGAATGGTAGAACGATGGGTTCGATGACGGTTTGGATGTACCGTGCACTATTCAGTGTCCTCTCGACGATCACCAGTGGTGTACGGCCAGTGTAGGAGATCGCTCCCCACACCATGATGCCGGGTGTTGGCCCTGTGTGCCTCGGTCGTATGCAGTCCTGATTATGGCGCTCACCTGCACGGCGCCAAACACGCATACGACCATCATTGGCACCAAGGCAGAAGCGACTCTCATCGCTGAAGACGACACGTCTCCATTCGTCCCTCCATTCACGCCTGTCGCGACACCACTGGAGGCGGGCTGCACGATGTTGGGGCGTGAGCGGAAGACGGCCTAACGGTGTGCGGGACCGTAGCCCAGCTTCATAGAGACGGTTGCGAATGGTCCTCGCCGATACCCCAGGAGCAACAGTGTCCCTAATTTGCTGGGAAGTGGCGGTGCGGTCCCCTACCGCACTGCGTAGGATCCTACGGTCTTGGCGTGCATCCGTGCGTCGCTGCGGTCCGGTCCCAGGTCGACGGGCACGTGCACCTTCCGCCGACCACTGGCGACAACATCGATGTACTGTGGAGACCTCACGCCCCACGTGTTGAGCAATTCGGCGGTACGTCCACCCGGCCTCCCGCATGCCCACTATATGCCCTCGCTCAAAGTCCGTCAACTGCTCATACGGTTCACGTCCACGCTGTCGCGGCATGCTACCAGTGTTAAAGACTGCGATGGAGCTCCGTATGCCACGGCAAACTGGCTGACACTGACGGCGGCGGTGCACAAATGCTGCGCAGCTAGCGCCATTCGACGGCCAACACCGCGGTTCCTGGTGTGTCCGCTGTGCCGTGCGTGTGATCATTGCTTGTACAGCCCTCTCGCAGTGTCCGGAGCAAGTATGGTGGGTCTGACACACCGGTGTCAATGTGTTCTTTTTTCCATTTCCAGGAGTGTAGAAACATGTTGATGATGTACTCACAGGCAGTACAAAGATAGTTTCTCACTGATAAAAAGAAAAGTAATTTATCTGTAACCTGTAGATCATTTACTATGTTCGAAGTCTAAATGCCAACAACTAACTCATCATCACGTCTTTGATTTTGAATGGAGTTGTACTCAACTTCAAGCAACGAGTAGCTTTTGACAACTCTGGGCTTAACAGACCTGAACAACTGCTTTAGCAAATTCATTACAAGTTCTAATGAAAAGTGAACTTGTGGGGAAGAAGTCTGATGGGCAACATTCAATTTGTCAAACACAGGAACAGTCACATGAAGAAAAGTGCAAAAGGCCTTCTTCAAGTTTGAGGAAAGGAACATAAACAATTTTTTGAGGAAAGCAACATAAACAATTTTTCCTCACGTGTTGTAGCAGAAGTCTTACTTTTTAGGATGGGTTTGTCACATTCGGGAGAACATGCTATTCTTTTAGGGCATGTGTAGTAGCTGAATCAATACGTCTCTTCTTCTGATACTCTTTGGATCCACTTTGTTCAACTCTACGTATTCTGAAAGGTGTCAAGCTTGTGGACATGTTATGGCTACATAATATTATTTCTCCTTTGAAGAAAGAAAGAAGTGGATCCCAATGGTCCAGTAGTCTATCCAAACATCTGGCTAAAGATAACCACATAGTACATACATCTTCCGAATTTTCTTTCCCTCTTTATTGTGCAAGCTCTGAAATTTCTGAAGGTGTTCTTTTCTTTTGACACTCTTCTCTAAGGAATAAAATATATCAACAAGGATCTCATCCACTTTGTGATAATTTTCCAGCACGTTTTTCAGATGCTAGATTAATCAGATGGCAAATGCAACCTATTATGGCAATACATGGTTGAATTTCCTTCGGAACTGCTGAAACCTCACTTTTGTGTCCTATAATAACAGGGGTATTGTGGAGCAGAAAGTCACACAGTTTCCAATTGGTATGTTATGAAAATTCAGCTGTGATAACATCAGGTTATTTATGTTTCGTCCTGTTGAGTCCCCGACTAACGCTGGCATGGATAGCACAGTGCTCACTACCTTTCCCGCAAAATATCATAGAATGTGACAACAACAGGATACAACTTGGCATTCGTACCTTTGCTTCCATCCGCTGCCAAAGAAAATAGTCCGTTTTGAAGGCACTCGACAACTCCAGATGATGCATTTTTTGCCATTTTATTTACAAAGCATGTCATTTTCGTGCGGCCACAGCTATATTTCTTTGCAAGTTCTGACGTGGGAAACATTTTCTTAAGTAAAGCACCAGCACGATCAGCCGCACTGAAGAGCACATTGTGTTCCACCAAACGGGAAGTAAACAGACACTTAGACCTAATAACGTCATTGTCAGTGTTTCCAGACTTGACAAAAAAGGTGTTGATTTTCTTGTTATCTTCCTTCGATTTAACATAACTTACGAGTTTACCGCGCTTAACATGATTACTTAAATCGTTGCTTCCACCAAGCGCAATATTAATATCACACCCACATACCGTGTAAAAGGCAGATTTTCTCCTTTTCTGGATTTTAGTATGTACGGAAAATCAAAAGAATATGGTTCTTTAAATGTCTGGGAGCACTGTTTCTTGGATTTATTCATTAATCCCGCAATAGCAATAATATAGCGTATGAAAATTCCGAGAACAAATAACTCGTATGTACTGAACGTCACAAAAAATTATAACATAAACACCCAAGGCAGTCAAACACTTCATTGAAACACGACAAAGCACAAAAAGTCTTAAGTCATTAAACGAACACGACGGCAACCTCGTGAACAAAGAATATGCACATGGTGAAAACCACACACACACGGGGAACGAATGTAAGTAGTCCAAAGAGTACTTGTTAAATCACAACAAGGGATCGGAGCGGAACACAGAATTTGCAGACCAGAGCCTGTCGACACGTAAGATTCACTTGGAAGAACTGTTATCCCTGCTTTCAATTCAATTCCAATGACGACACAAACATTACACGGTTTAAAGTACCAATCATATCAAAGAATGAGTTATCGACTATCGTAGACTTGCCTTCGACTCGCGCAAACAATCGATTGTAAGGAAGTGGGGTGTTGTCGAGCGTTAACGTCTCAAATTTTTGTCCGCGAAGCCGTAAAATGACACCGTCCATCCGTTAAACCGTAAAATGATGCGTTTTCCGTAAATTTTATGGATACACCGTAAAAGTTGGCGGGTTTGTACTTGCTTTGGGCTGCATGCGGTCCGCGCAGACTCTTCCAGTATGTTTAAACATATGTGAATAAATAATTAATAAAGATAGTGAAACCAATAGTAGGCCCGTTCTGTAAAGCAGAACAGGTGGAGATCTGTGTCAGATCTGACGACAGAGTGCTTTGTGGTACAAGCAAAAGTGTGTCGGAGAACACCTTTCAGTGCAAATTGTTGAACGTAAGACTTGGGAGCGCACAACCCACACGTTGACCCTACAACGTCGTCAACTCCAACTGCAGTTGGGATCATTGGGACTGGACTGTGGATCAACGGAAAAGTGTCACCTGGGTCGGATGGATCACGTTTTCGGTTACATCAGGTAGATGGCCGAGTCCGGATACGAACATGTACCACGCTACAAAGGCCGACGGCGGCAGTATCATGCTTGGAGGACGTTCCCCTGGGCCTCCTAGGGAGCTGTGGTATTAATAGAAGGCACCGTGACAACTGTGGACTGGATCAATATTCTTGCGTGCACGTGCATCAATTCATACTTTATGTCTACCCCGACGGCGATGGCACCTTTCAGGAGCGTAACTATTCGTGTCACAAGACCAGAATCGTGCTGCAGTTGTTGAGGAGCATGATAGTGAACTCACGTTGATGTCTTGCCCATCAAATTCGCCTGATCTGAATCTGATGGAATACACTTGAGACGAAATCGGGCGCCAGCTTTGCGCTCACACACCGCTGGAAAGTAACTTAACGACATTTCTTCACCTGTACATACACCTGTGCCACATGCCTCCGGAAAGCCAACAACGACTTATAGAGTCAACCCATGCAGGATCGCTGCTGTATTGCATTCCAAAGGTGGACCAATACGCTATTAAGCAGGTGGTCGTAATATTTTGGCTCAAAAAAAAAAGTCGTGTGGCACCACGAATTGGTGCAAGTCTTTCAATTGGATGCCACTTAGGCGACTTGCGCCTCCTTACAACCGTCACCCATCCAAGCACCAGCCAGTTCGAACGTTGCCTAGTGTAATGTCTCTTGCAGCGGTTTCTCCGCGATATTTTCAGAAATTTTATAAATTATATAACTCAGTACATATCTCGAAATATCTCTTCTTATCTTACCGATTCCTAAACTTTAATATACGATGATTATCAATGCAAAGTAGTTTCAAGCCCTATTATTCCTTGGAGCGTCCATTTACTCCATGAAATAGCTTCTCTGCTATCTATGTTTTCTCTTATGAAAAGAATGAAGGAGTGCTTGCCGATTAGCCGTGAAAGAACGAAGATGTATATGTATGTATTGTTGAGCGAGTCGCCATCTTGATGAGATTCTGTATGAGAAGGAATTTCATACGTGAACTAAACTAAAGTTAGTGTGTTCGCGTATTATTTAACTGATTATTATTGACAGTGTCTGCTTACTACGCTGTGTTGCACGGGATCAGTGGGGAACGTCTGATTTACACTGGACGAACCTGCCGTTTTGTATGCTCAAGATATCCAGTTTATTACTTCCTAAAAATCGGCTAACACGGTCTTACCAGCAGATCTCCGGTCTTCCCCATGTGATCACCGAAAGTTAATATTATTACAAATGTTTTTAGGAGATCGACTGACAATTTTCGTCGCACCGAGACTTCGAAATTGCTTCACTGCCTTATGGAATTTAAGTTAAGCCAAATTTAATCAGGATAGAACAGTATTGAACTGTGTGAATGTGATAAACCTGCTTTGTGAATGAAAATTCCCTTAATATACGCATGTTTTTTACTATCCTGATCAGTGAAGCTAAATCAGGCCGGTGTGAGAGAGGTTTTTAAATTTTACATCCCACATAAAAATATTTAACTAGCTTCGGTGATCGGGCAGGAACCAGTGTTACCAAAGTGGCAAGACCGTTGGCTATCACTGTAAATATATACTTAATTAAAGGAATTTCAGTGCGTACAAGTACAAGTTTTTGGTATTCCAGACAAACAGCAAAAACTGGAGATTTTTAGGCACACTACTAGTAAAGTTCGTTTCGTAGTTTTACACTCCAAGCTGGAATGTGCAGCCAACAGTACTACAAAAACACCGGTCGCCTACAAAAAAGCCGACAAGTCGCGGGAAAGTCGTTTTGCCCGCTGTCCTTTGGTAAGCGTCCATTGTCTGCTGTCGCCCACGTGCTGACCTGACCTCAAGCTTCGCGATATTTATCTGTGGGGGCACGGCTAAGAAAGGCTGTTTTCCTCACCTTTGGTTGCTGCTCGTCATACACAGCGTAATGCAGTCGTAAATTCGAGGGCTGGCGACCAGGTTACTCCCGCGGGCAACCAGAGCTCGGCTACGAGGATACATTTCTCATTTCGGTAACCTCGGGAATCAAGAATAAAATCGACATTTTTCCTTAGTATCGCTGCCCCCTTCTGCAATATTCGACAACTGGATACTTCAAAAGTGATTCATTTAACTTAATTGCACAGACAATATTCAACAGAATATTCACAGCGTCGCAGCGAGGGTCGATTCGCGTCACACCCGTAAATATTTATAGTACATAAAAATTGTCATAGACTAAGTGTCCACAAAAACAATACGCAAGGATGTGTTGGACTAGTGTCGCCCCATTACGTGTGTAAACATTTACAAGCATCACATTGATGAAGCAATTAAAGTATGACGCAAAAGTTTACATCATGTAATTATTGAAGAAGGGAAAGAATAACTTCAACTTAAACAAGCTCTTTGTCGGCATATGCGAAAAGACTGTGAAGGTAACAGGGAAAGAGAAAGAAGAAAAGAGAACATGACTTGCAGAATATATATGACAGTGCTAATGTGACTTTTCTCGAAAACTTGTAGAAATAGTTCGCGAATGTGCAAGCTACGTTGCTAAAAACGCAAAACAGAGGTCATCCTCAGGAGTTATGAGAGACACTATTACTAATACTGAATATGAACCAATCTCGTGTATTGGAGCGAATAAGGAATCATTTAAGTTTCCACTCGAATCTGGAGCATCACTATTCATGAGAGTAGAATTTGAACGGTAATAAAACAAAGAAAAGTATCATGTGGTGCTAGAACTGCATACTGACGCGGGGACAAACGTGTTGAATCTCAAAGCTATCTATGGGGAAGAAAACGAAGAAGACAGAGGAATATCATGGCATGAATCTGTAGAAATCAATCATCGCTACACGTTAGGATACAGTCGAGGAAAAACAAGCACAGAAAAAAAAATTGCAGTAGGGGTAAACATCATAAAACAGAGGTTACATGAAACAAATCAAAACTGTCTGAAACAAAATGTACGGCAAGAGCTTAGTGACTAAAAGAAGAGTTAACTGTTTACTAGTTGACGTATCCCAACCACTCTAGGAAAGATTGAGGACATCGCTTAAGCTACGTCTAAGGAAGCCCCAGACAAAACCCTTAATAGGATGTCACTGCAGCGACTCGAAGAGGCTGACCCAACAACACAGCTTTAATGTCCCTTTAGCTCCAACCTGGTGCCGTCGCAGAGCTAAGGGACCGTGTGGGTGGCTGGCACCTTGGTTGGACTGTTTGCTGGACACGATTGAGTATGCATCATTAAAAAAGGCAACATTAACCAGTATTTTCGCTACAGTTTAATACAAAGGGTGATAAAATTTTCAATTATCACGTCGAAATACAGTGGTGTGAAAACTTAAGAAACACAGTAACCTTCACATATGTGTCATTGCCAAGAAAAAAGCTCAATGAAAGTTAGACACACACAGAAAGAACTGCCACAGTATGTACGGAAGGTGACTGAAAGAAATGCGCAGCGAGACGAACAGAAATGACGTTTTTATTCAAAGACATTAGTTACACTGTAGTCATCGTGATGGTCCCCTGGATATTAGCAAGGGCCGGACATGGTTCTTAATATGGTGTGTGATCTTGTTCGACAATGCTGGGCCGGCCGGAGTGGCCGTGCGGTTCTAGGCGCTACAGTCTGGAGCCGAGCGCCCGCTACGGTCGCAGGTTCGAATCCTGCCTCGGGCATGGATGTGTGTGATGTCCTTAGGTTAGTTAGGTTTAATTAGTTCTAAGTTCTAGGTGACTGATGACCTCAGAAGTTAAGTCGCATAGTGCTCAGAGCCATTTGACAATGCTGGACGCACCGTATATGGCCACAGGTGGTAGAACGTAGTGCACTCAAGAACACTGTCGAACATGCTCGTTTTGGTGGTTCAGGTGTTATGATGTGGGAAGGTCTAATGTTGCATGAACGTACTCACCTCAAAATCTTTGGACAGGGCATATTCAATGAACATGGTACCCCCCTCACCGCTCAAAGCTAGTGTGACACCGCATTCCTTCCCTACGTGCGTCTTTTCTGCGGTGCGTTTGGTCCTGAGTTCATTTTTACGGATGACGATGGACTTCAGGAAGGCATTTGATACGGTTCCGCACTTACGTTTAGTGAAAAAAATACGAGCTTACGGAATATCGGACCAGGTTTGTGATTGGATTCAGGATTTCCTAGAAGAAAGAACACAACATGTCATTCTTAACGGTTCAAAATCTGCAGATGTAGAGGTAATTTCGGGAGTACCGCAGGGAAGCGTGATAGGACCTTTATTGTTTACAATATACATAAATGACTTAGTTGACAACATCGGTAGCTCCGTGAGGCTATTTGCAGATGACACGGTTGTCTACAAGAAAGTAGCAACATCAGAAGACTCGTACGTACTCCAGGAGGACCTGCAGAGGATTAATGCATGGTGCGACAGCTGGCAGCTTTCCCTAAACGTAGAGAAATGTAATATAATGCGCATACATAGGGGCAGAAATCCATTCCAGTACGATTATGCCATAGGTGGTAAATCATTGGAAGCGGTAACGACCGTAAAATACTTAGGAGTTACTATCCGGAGCGATCTGAAGTGGAATGATCACATAAAACAAATAGTGGGAAAAGCAGGCGCCAGGTTGAGATTCATAGGAAGAATTCTAAGAAAATGTGACTCATCGACGAAAGAAGTAGCTTACAAAACGCTTGTTCGTCCGATTCTTGAGTATTGCTCATCAGTATGGGACCCTTACCAGGTTGGATTAATAGAAGAGATAGACATGATCCAGCGAAAAGCAGCGCGATTCGTCATGGGGACATTTAGTCAGCGCCAGAGCGTTACGGAGATGCTGAACAAGCTCCAGTGGCGGACACTTCAAGAAAGGCGTTACGCAATACGGAGAGGTTTATTATCGAAATTACGAGAGAGCACATTCCGGGAAGAGATGGGCAACATATTACTACCGCCCACATATATCTCGCGTAATGATCACAACGAAAAGATCCGAGAAATTAGAGCAAATACGGAGACTTACAAGCAGTCGTTCTTCCCACGCACAATTCGTGAATGGAACAGGGAAGGGGGGATCAGATAGTGGTACAATAAGTACCCTCCGCCACACACCGTAAGGTGGCTCGCGGAGTATAGATGTAGATGTAGATGGCATAGAACTGCGCAGTTGGCGGGCCTCTTGGAACGAGAAGATATTACGCGAATGGACTGTCATGCCCATTCCCCCGACTTAAATCCCATCGAGTATGTGTGGGATGTGTTGGGGAGACGTTATTGCAGCACATCCGCATGTACCAACGGCCATCCAGCAATTGTCAACTGCCCTGGTGAAGGAACTGAACGTCCTATCACAATAACTCCTTACAAACCTTGTGGCCAGCATGGGAGAACGCTGGGGACAATATATTATCCTCCGTGGTGATCACACACGCTATTAAGAACCACATCCCGCCTTTTGTAATGTCCACGAGACATAAATCGCGGTGAAGTATGTACAATTATTGTCTCTGAATAAAAATGTCGTTTCTGTTTGTCTCATTACCTTCTGTAGAAGTTCTTTCTATGTATGGTCCCAAGTTTCATCTATGTTAGTTGGCAGCGACATATCATGTTACTGTCGTCTTTAACTTTTGAACACCAGTATACTAAAGTTACATAATAATTTTTTGTTTGTTTGCAGGTACACGTCTGCAACCCCGGTACACACTGAAATCACTTAGCCACAGTAAAGTAGCACACCATTAGAGCAGTCACAACAAAACGGCGTAGTCCCTTGACGGAGTGCGCTATCGTGCGGTAATTAGTTTTCGGCAGCAGCGACGATATTGCAGCTGTGTCAGGCCAATCCAGGTCACTTCTTTAGTCATATGAGCACTTCCGGTTAAGGGACTAATGGCCCGAAATAAACAGTTTTTTACTAAGATCTTATACTAACAACATAAAATCATGTAGTAAAGGGACAACAGTCAATTTCAGTGCATGAATTGCAACATAATTCACTTGCAAATGAGAAATCTCGTTTCAAAGTCATTTGACCTCACCACGGAAGGGATGTAGCTACTTATCCACCGTACACTGTATGCAGCGGAGCGTGCATTTCATGGGCTAGCTAAAAGGTCATTTTACACTTATACGACACAACACCGCCACCTTAAATTCTATCGCGCGAACAACTATTTTTTGGAAAACCTTGGCCAGCACTCTGTGTTTTTTTTTTAAAGGACCAGTTTTTCGATAGTTTCTGTCTACAGCAACAAATTTCTTTCACCTATGATGCGTCTTGCTGCAACTACGCCGAACATCTGTGCCGCGGGCAGTAGTTTGTTATGAAAAATAAGTAACTCAGCAATGTCTCATACGCTTAGCCCATTCAGCACATCGTACCGCCTAGAATATTTCACTTCTGGTCATCGGAACCGCATCATATTGTTAAATAACTGTCACTACATTGATGAATCTGATGTTTTGGCCATTGATGCTGTGATCTTCTGGATCAACTAATGGAGCAACTGCTATTCTGCGTTGGCTAGGAAACATTTATAATCCGCCATGACTCCTCTACTGAACATCTTATCATGCCACAATTTTAGAAACCATTGATTCGATATGACTCCCATAGCGGAAATTGTGGGAAAGATAATCTGGTCGGTTTTCTGTAGTGGAAGACGTAGGGTTCTGTTGTCGCCTAAAGTCCCAATGAATAGAGTGGTTGACAGTGAATGGGTTGTTGATTTATGCGAGCACTCACTATTTGTTGGACTCTCATGACTGGCAACCACTATGGCGGAAGGAAAGAAGATTAGGGTTTAACATTCGTGAACAACGACGTCGTAAGACGGAGCACACGGACATATTAAGAAAGAATGGGCAAAGAAATCAACCGTGCTCTTTCAGAGGATTCATCCTGGCAGTTCCCTTAAGCGATTTAGGGATACCACAGAAAATCGAAACCTGCATGGCTGGACGGGTATTCGAACTGTAATCCTTCCGAGAGCGAGTCCAGTTCAATACAGTGGAAGCCTGATGTGAAACACCCCTTTCGCTACTGACTGCCAATAATTGCTCATATTGAATTTGGCAACAGCAATAGATCACCCCAATATAGGGCATCCAACAAATCAACAGTTTCTAAAGCTGGCGACATGATTCCATGCCCTCGGCAACACGTAACACTGTCTTTTCATTTGTAGATCCTGAAGAAAGCCACTGAATACGTGGCCCAAACGTCGGCTTTATCCATTTGGTGGCAGTTATTCTACAACGTAACGCGGCTCTACACCCAGAAAACTTTTATTAACTGGTTCCGGCCGCAGAAACCTTTACGCACTTAATCTGTATATAGATCAATTACCGCAGCTTGCTGTATTGGCAAGAGAGTACGGAATCAACAACACACACAGCAGATACGTAATTATCTTAAGTTTTTCCTCTGATCTGTATAGATGCGGCCACGGATAAAATTTTTTGCGTTTGCAACTATAGCGAAACAGGTAAGTTAAAAAAATAGGAAAAAATCACAAAGTGATGACAGTTGAGCATAGAAAGGAGCGATGTTTTCAGTTCGCCAAATGGCTGTGAAATTTCGTGCGGTTGCTTTATGTGACAGTAGCGGCCTAACTAGTTTTCCACGAATTTTTGTTGTTAGCTTCATGTACTGAGTTAAAAATAAAACACTTTTCAGTGCTAAACAACGTACATGTTATTGCGGTCTTCAGTCTGAAACATGGTCTGATACATCTCTCCATCATGTTCAAGTCTTTTTATCTGTACATAACTACTGTAGCCGGCTTACCGTAGTAGAGCCTTGGTCTTCCTGCACAAGTTTTAATCCCCACACTTCTCTAACTAGATCTTGGTTCCTTAGGATGCATCTTATCCAAGCCGTCCCTTATTTTTGTCAAGTCGTGCCATAAAATTCTTTTCTCTCCTATCTGATTCATTACCTCTTCATTAGTGAGCCGATCTTAAAATCTAACCTTCAGTATTCTTGTATAACACCACAGTTCAAAAGCTTTTACATTCTCTTCTTAACTGCACTATGTCCGCATCTCATTCTGGTAATCGGCACTTGATGTAGCAGAACAGTATGACAACGACGAACAGAACAGTGTGATCGAGCTAGTCCTCTGGTTGTTGCTATTGCAGCTGTATTGTACGCAGCAATACTCTTTTCTCACTACGTTGAACACGGAAGTCAACGTTGAGTTACGCATTCCTCTGTGTTTGTTGTGACGTCACTGAATCTGTTTCCCTCGTCCAGCCGGCGTCCGGACGTATTTGGTCAAGTCAGACCAAGTTTAGTCAGACTCAATGACAGTACATATGTAGGCTTACCGTCCGACAAACGCTTGCTGGGACTTGTCTAGCGTCCGTGCCATACGATCAGATGTAGCCGTCAGTAGAGTTGTCGAGTATGGTAGTTCGTCAGTCGTGCTGTGAGCTTTCGAGCGTAAACTTCGTGAGCCAGCGCTTAACAACGGTGTCACTGAAGAGCGTGACTTGATTGTGGGGTTCCTGGAACTTTATAAAGACCTCTCAAGTTTGTGGGACCTATCAGGCAAACAGTATTGCAATAAGGGCGCACGGGATCATGTACTTGAGAAACTAGCAGCAAAAATGAAGACAACAAAACTCTACGATAATGAAGCAAAAACACTAAAGAAATTAGAGAATATGAAGGCTGCATACAAGAGAGCAGAGAAACGTATATAAAATGAGCTGTGAGTAATACTGATGTTCATTAGCATAAATAATATTTACATGTTTCAGGAATTATTTCTAAAAGTACTGTACATGCAAAAAATTGCAGCTCTGTATTTTAGACTTGAGTAATTGAGAACCTTATTGGGGCAGTCAGTCTTTCTTCAGAGCTACCTGCTTCTCCCATGACAGTGATTTGCTTCACAGTCAACAGAGTCACCAAGGGTAACAAAGTAAATAAAATGTTATAATCCGTCTTCAGATAATCGCTAACGCTGAGCTTCGCTTATTTGCACATCTTCTAAGAGGCGCATTTAACGCGCAGCCGGGCTCCGCTTCACAAAGGTCGCTGAGATTCCCACCAGGTGAGTACGAAAACCGTCTTCTCACGGGACGCGAAAATGCACATGGACTAGGACCTGGTGAAATCACAGCGTGGGATTCCATTTTCTATCACACTGCGGACCGTGAAATACAGAATCTGTCTCGTCAGGTTTTTCTCGTGCAGGGGAATGTGACCCATAAGATTTGACATCGTTGTACGTCACAAGCAGAACATAGCCGCCGCCATATTGCACTGGCGTTAAACATCGTATTTGATGGGTTTTCTTTCTCGTAGAGTTTGTGGCATGAATATATGCTGTTTCAAAGAGTCAACAAACTAAGGATCTCTCGAAAACGTATCGTTGAAGCTACGATTTCACATAATAGAATGAAAGTAAACTACATATAGGTAGGTAAAGGCTTCGTATAATTGATATTTTTAGTTAGAAAGTATAACGTTTCAATGCTATGGCACAATGATAATCTCTCAAAAGCGCTTCTTTTTGGTACAATTCGCCTATTAAATATCAAGTAATGACATTTGTAGATACAGGCCAGCCGCGGTGGTCTAGCGGTTCAGGCGCTCAGTCCGGAAGCGCGGGACCGCTACGGTCGCAGGTTCGAATCCTGCCTCGGGCATGGATGTGTGTGTTGTCCTTAGGTTAGTTAGGTTTAAGTAGTTCTAAGTTCTAGGGGACTGATGACCACAGATGTTAAGTCCCATAGTGCTCAGAGCCATTTGAACCATTTTTTGTAGATACAATCTTTACACAGTCTATGCCATACCTCCTTCCAAGTTGTTTCTGGGCCTTCTTACTCATTTAATAAAAGTATTAGCTCTGAAGTTGATGTTATTTATCATGAACAATGTATTTGCTGCAATTCTTGATGCAAAGGCCAACGTCTGGAATGTTTCCGCCGTGGCCAGAAACCTTAAAGTAACTGTGAGAGATTAGATTAGTTTTTCGTTCCATAGATCCGTGCTGAAGAGATCCTCGTGGATGTGGAACATGTCTAAAGGTAAACATGAGTTACACACTGGAAGTTTTTGCTGTTACGCAGCCGCGTGTTTTGAGGGGCCATGTCGCGGATTGCGCGGCCCCTCCCGCAGGAGGTTCGAGTCCTCCCTCGGGCATGGGTGTGTGTGTTGTTCTTAGCATAAGTTACTTTAAGCAGTGTGTAAACCTAGGGACCGATGGCCTCAGAACTTTGGTTCTTTAGGAATTCACACAAATTTGGAAATTTTTTGCTATTACATAACTCTCTGTAAAATATACGTATATAGCCGTCTCAGGCTTGACAGACTGGCTCACGCATGAATCCTGTTGGTAAATATCTTTTTCAATGATGGTGAGCAGCCTCTACAAAATCTCTTCTCCCATTCAAATGAATTTACGAAACGAATCTTGATCTTGAAATACGACGGTCACTCCAAAAGAAATGCACACTATTTTTGTAAAAATACAGTTTTCATTCTGCATGTGTGAAAGTTTTACAGTGTGTAGAGACATCCTTCCCGCTTGTTTTCAAACTTAGTTCAACCTGTTCCCGTGAGTGGCGCCATCACAGCATGTCTTCAAGATGGCTGCTACACTTGACGTTCGTCAAGAAGCAACGTGCTGTCATACAATTCCTGTGCTGTGAAAACGAGACAGTGGGAAACATCCATAAGAGGTTGAAAAAGGTGTATGGAGATGCTGCTGTCGATCACAGTACAGTTAGTCGTGGACAAGCAGGTTACGTGATGAAATCATCACGAAAAGCGAAGCAAATATAGTGTACCATTCCCTGCAAGCCATCCTGATTTTCTAATAAAGAATGATAAAGCAGTTCTTAGATGTAAGATTTATTTTATTTAACAATTTTAAAATCTGGCCACAGACCTACAAAGTGCAATTTCCATTCATAAGTGGGTAACTTTAAAATTGAAGGTAATATCTTCTGGGTTGTTACGCCTCATCATATTTCTTCTACGTGGTCGATGTTCCGATACCTCTGCTGGGATCTTCTTCTGGATCCTGTGGTGTCCACAGCTGACTGTACCGTAGTCCAGGTGTTGTTCACTGAACACTGTCAAAGGCCTGTGTCGCCTTGTCTTATGAAGGCGGAGTTTTCCCTCTCTTATGCTGGAGAAGTGGACTTTACTGGGTAAGGTTGGTGGGCCATCGTCATTGTATAGTAAGAGTAGTTTCCTGTGATAATGCTGAAGAAGTGGGGTTACTGGCTAAAATTCTTGTGCCTATCATTGGTGCCCATCGTCTTTGGATGGAATCGGATCTTCCCAGACTTATGCTGAAGAAGAGTTATTGGTCAAAATTCATTCTGCTATTAAAGGTGGGCCACCGTCATTGGGCAGATCAAGGGATTGGGAATTTTTATCAAAAATACAATCATCCGCAGTTCTCGCACGCCACAACCGCATATTCACTTTCTTGGTGGAAGGAAGCCACGAAACCAGAAGCTTACTCGTCACACAAACGAGCCATAAACCGCTGGCGACATCGCTTCCAACTGAGTACTCGCTTCGTAACCGCCACACACCAACGATTTACCAACCAATTCAATTGCAACCACTATTTCGAACGTGTCTGTGTCTTCAAGTTCTGCTATGCTGCTACGGAAGATTAAGTGGTATGTTCGAACGCAATGTTAGTTTATCTCCGTTTATAAACAAAAATTAGGAATTTACTAAAACCGTTCTAGAATTGTTTTCAGGGGAAATGTAAGTTATGTTAGACAACCAAGCGAGTTGTGTACATGTTCCCAGTTTATTGATCGAAAATACATTTTAAAATCTCCTAATCAAATGGTTCAAATGGCTCTGAGCACTATGGGACTTAACATCTATGGTCATCAGTCCCCTAGAACTTAGAACTACTTAAACCTAACTAATCCTACTCCTAAAACCTAACTAACCTAAGGACATCACACAACACCCAGCCATCACGAGGCAGAGAAAATCCCTGACCCCGCCGGGAATCGAACCCGGGAACCCGGGCGTGGGAAGCGAGAACGCTACCGCACGACCACGAGATGCGGGCAAAATCTCCTAATCAATTTCAGTTTCATTAGTCTTGCCGCTTAGCTATAATGGCTTTGCAATTTCGACTGTCTACAGAAATTTTATTAATAACAGCAATGCTGATTTCCATGGTTCTTGTTGTAGACTGTGTGAGGGAGCATTAACTTAATTATACGGGCCGGCCGGAGTGGCCGAGCGGTTCTAGGCGCTACAGTCTGGAACCGCGCGACCGCTACGGTCGCAGGTTCGAATCCTGCCTCGGGCATGGATGTGTGTGATGTCCTTAGGTTAGTTAGGTTTAAGTAGTTCTAAGTTCTAGGGGACTGATGACCTGAGAAGTTAAGTCCCATAGTGCACAGAGCCATTTTTTTTTTAAATTATACGAAACGACGGGGGACTGAAGTATAGAGGCAGAATTGGTACGTCCAATACATTCAAATTAAAATGCCCACTTTCAATAAACTCAATCTGTTTAGAAGTTGAACTCTTTAATAATGCATTTAGTTGCTTCAGAAATACCACAAAACTACCAGCTGGAGTCCTGGCTGTGCGAGTGATTTGGGGAAGCAGCGCTCTGTAAACTGTAGCTGTAGATAGACCTCGAGCTGTGGCACTCCATTCTTCCCACTTAGGGTCGGAGTAGGAGGGCGCCGGCTCGCAAAACGTTTTACCTGGGCCAGGCGACGGTCTGTCGGGAAGGTGATCTGGTGGCTGAAAGTGGGTGGAGGAAGCCATTTGAGAGAGACTGCTGTAATCTGAGCAAACAGCAGGAAGGTCATAAAACTATAAGCATTGCCATGTTAGAAGCTGGGACGATACGATCAGAACGGCTGGTGCACGGGTTTAGCGGAGGTAGGTTCTTTTAGCGAGTGGAAAAAAGCCTATATTTTACAAGCACGACTGTATGGGAAGCTTAACAGCCTTCTTTCAGAAATTGGAAATGGTCAGCCTGGAAAATTAGATCTCTTGATAAATTAGGGACTGTGGTCCTGTCTATGTAGACGTTTTTTGGCGAAACATGGCCATGCTTACTGTGAGAACGACGTCTCCCCAGTTTAAAACCCTCTTTTTTTCAGGCAAGAGAGATTTTGAGCCTCCGGATATGCAAAGCACGCCGTCCGGTGTGGCTGAGCGGTTCTAGACGCTTCAGTCTGGAACCGCGCGACCGCTACGGTCGCACGTTCGAATCCTGCCTCGGGCATGGATGTGTGTGAAGTCCTTAGGTTTGTTAAGTTTAAGTAGTTCTAAATTCTAGGGGACTGATGACCTGAGATGTTAAGTCCCATAGTGCTCAGAGCCATTTGCACCATATGCAAAGCAGAGGCTTGCTCCCCCAGCTTGGGAAACCCACTGCTGTGTCTGGATTGGCTATCAGGCCAGCAGAACAATCAAGAGGGGAGATTCAATGAGTGGGAGAGAGTTTCATTGGTTTGCACAACATGGAGGTGATTTTTTCTGGTAATTTGGCTCCTGTTCGAGGCCTGGTGGAAAGCGATTGTGATTCTTTGCCTTCTTCGTCTTCTGGTCCTCCCCTGGCGGAGAACTTCAGGCCTTTTCCTAGTGGGTGAGACCTTGTCGTATGCAACTTGTGGCGGACTAAAAGCCAGTGGCAGTTTCCAACTGTACCGACAGTGGAACTGCGTATCGTCTCAGACATATCGTGCGCGACGAGGGTGAACTTATTCGTCCTGAGTCGGCCATCTGATGTTTGACAATTCCAGCACACGCCGTCGTGCCTGTGACTCAAATTGATTTTGGCCAGACCAACGAACGGGTGCACTTCACAATGAAATATGCTGGGATTTCAGGGCTCTGATAGCATAATTTCCTGTGTTCTAATAATAAGAACGCCAGTCCCCGTAGTTTGCAAGTTTTCGTGGATGAATTAGAAGATTACAGCTGCCGCCGCGCTCGACCCCTCGCACAGCGCATGCCGTTTTCCGCTGCCGCCCGCATCAAGGTGAAAGGGTAAAGTACTGCTACACCAGCATAGGATTATTAAATGGTACTCACAGCTCCCTGTTCTCCATGGCCATAGTTTGTGGTGCAACTGGTCGTAGTTGATTCCATTTGAATAGAATTTGGCATCACAGTGGATTCACGTAAACAAAGTCTAATTGCGTTGTAAAAGGGATTAATTCTGGGGAGAACTTGTATATTTCCCACCCAAATTAACGCTTTGGCAATCAAGCACCATTCCTTTCTTGATTTATGTTTGCTATTTATTTATCAGTTCGATTGTAGTTATTCTTTTAAACTTACATATGCCACTGTTCTCATTCATACTATTTCAGTCGTTCACTGTTTTATTGTGGTGATACGAGGATACACCAGCAATTCAGAATGAATTCGTCCTAAACTAGTTAATCTGATGATTAATTTGAGTTCTGAAAGGGTCCTCAGACAAAGGCAACAAAAGTGCAATGTGTAAATTCACTAACTTCATAAGTAAAAATTAAGGGCGTTGCTCAAGATTTGAGGGTTATTGAGAAGATAATATTCTTCTTTATATAAAAGTAATAACATTTAGCATCACTTGGACTATATTTATGATATAGCAAGGGACCTTTTGCAAGCTCTTCATTGCAAAATCGTAAGATTATCGATGTTTTTAGATAAGTACTTCTTAATATAAGTGGCAACTCTGCATTCAGTTTCACTTTTCAGAATGGTTTGTGCTCTCGGAATTAAAATAAATTCTAAGGGAAAGTCTTAACTCCAGATAACGAAACAAAACTACACACTCACGCTTAATAAACAGGCAAACAAATCGTTGGCAGGCAGCTGTACTGTCTCGCATGCCATGCAATTCAACTGATTGCTTGGGAATTATGTGTGATCAGCCATCGATCGCTACTATTTGTCGACAAACGCATGATCTGTCACTGTGTTGTTGTTGTGGTCTTCATCCTGAGACTGGTTTGATGCAGCTCTCCATGCCACTATCCTGTGCATGCTTCTCCATCTCGAAGTACCTACTGCAACCTACATCCTTCTGAATCTGCTTGGTGTATTCATCTCTTGGTCTCCCTCTACGATTTTTTCCTCCATGCTACCCTCCAATACTAAACTGGTAATCCCTTGATGGCTCAGAACATGACCTACCAACTGATCCCTTCTTCTCGCCAAGTTGTGCCACAAATTCCTCTCCCCCCCCCCCCCCCCCCAATTCTATTCAGTATCTCCTCATTAGTTACGTGATCTATTCATCTAATCTCCAGCATTCTTCTGTAGCACCACATTTCATAAGCTTTTATTCTGTTCTTGTCTAAACTATTTACCGTCCATGTTTCATTTCTATACATGGCTACACTCCATACAAATACTTTCAGAAACGCTTTCCTTGCCATTGCCAGTCTAAAATATCGTCTCTACTTCGACCATCATCAGTTATTTTGCTCCCCAAATAGCAAAACTCATCTACTACTTTAAGTGACTAATTTCCTAATCTAATTCCCTCAACATCACTGATGTACTTCGACTACATTCCAATATTGTCGTTTTGCTTTTGTTGACGTCCATCTTATATTCTCCTCTCAAGACATTGTCCATTCCATTCAACTGTTCTTGCAGGTCCTTTGTTGGCAAACCTCAAAGTTTTTATTTCTTCTCCATGGATTTTAATTCCTACTCCAAATTTTTCTTTTGTTTCCTTTACTGCTTGTTCAATATGCAGATTGAATTACATGGGGGATAGGCTACAACCCTGTCTCACTCCCTTCTCAACCACTGCACCTCCTTCATGCCCCTCGACTCTTATAACTGCCATCTGGTTCCTGTACAAATTGTAAATGGTCTTTCGTTCCCTGTATTTGACCCCTGCCACCTTCAGAATTTGGAAGAGAGTATTCCAGTCAACACTGTTAAAAGCTTTCTCTCAGTCTACAAATGCTAGAAACGTAGGTCTGCCTTTCCTTAATCTATCTTCTAAGATAAGTCGTAAGGTCAGTATTGCCTCAAGTGTTCCAACATTTCTACGGAACCCAAAATGATCTTCCCCGAGGTCCGCTTCAACCAGTTTTACCATTCGTCTGTAAAGAATTCGTGTTAGTATTTTACAGCCGAGACTGGAATTATTATATTCTTCTTGAAGTCTGTGGGTATTTCGCCTGTCTCATACAGCTTGCTCACCAGATGATTGAGTTTTGTCAGGGCTGGCTCTACCAAGGCTATCAGTAGTTCTTATGGAATGTTGTCTACTCCCGGGGCCTTGTTTCAAGTCAGGTCTTTCAGTGCTCTGTCAAACTCTTAACGCAGTATCATATCTCCCATCTCATTTTCATCTAGGTCCTCTTCCATTTCCGTAATATTGTCCTCAAGTACATCGCCCTTGTAGAGACCCTCTATATACTCCTTCCACCTTTCTGCTTTCCCTTCTTTGCTTAGAACTGGGTTTCCATCGGAGCTCTTGATATTCATGCAAGTGGTTCTCTTTTCGCCAAAGGTCTCTTTAATTTTCCTGTAGGCGGTATCTATCTTACCCCTAGTGATATATGCCTCTACATCCTTACATTTGCCCTCTAGCCATCCCTGCTTAGCCATTTTTCACTTCCTGTCGATCTCATTTTTGAGACGTTTGTATTCCTTTTCGCCTGCTTCATTTACAGCATTTTTGTATTTTCTCCTTTCATCAATGAAATTCAATATCTCTTCTGTTACCCAAGGATTTCTACTAGCCCTAGTCTTTTTACTCACTTGATCCTCTGCTGCCTTCACTTTTTCATCTCTCAAAGCTACCCATTCTTCTTCTATTGTATTTCTTTTCCCCGTTCTTGTCAATCGTTCCCTAATGCTCTCTTTGAAACACTGCAGAACCTCTGGTTCTTTCAGTCTATCCATGTCTCATCACCTTAAATTCATATCTTTTTGCAGTTTCTTCAATTTTAGTCTACAGTTCATAACCAATGTATTGGGGTCACATCTGCCCTTGGAAGTGTCTTACAATTTAAAACCTGGTTCCTAAATCTCTGTCTTACCATTATATAAGCTATCTGATACCTTTTAGTATCTCCGGGATTCTTCCATGTATACAACCTTCTTTTATGATTCTTGAACCAAGTGTTAGCTATGATTAAGTTATGCTCTGTGCAAAATTCTACCAGGCGGCTTCCTCTTTCATTTCTTACCCCCATTCCATATTCACCTACTACTTTTCCTTCTCTTCCTTTTCCTACTATCGAATTCCAGTCCACCATGACTATTAAATTTTCGTCTCCCCTCACTATCTGAATGATTTCTTTTATCTCATCATACATTTCTTCAATCTCTTCGTCATCTGCAGAGCTAGTCGGCATATAAACTTGTACTACTGTGGTAGGCGTGGGCTTCGTGTCTATATTGGCCACAATAATGCGTTCACTATGCTGTTCGTAGAAGCTTACCCGCGCTCCTACTTTTTAATTCATTATTAAACCTACTCCTGTACTTCCCCGATTTGATTTTGTATTTATATCCCTGTATTCACGTGAGGCTTGTTCCTCCTGTCAAAGCCATCTCCTGAGCAGTACCTGACCGAAGATCTGAATGAAGGGCTATTTTACCTCCGGAATATTTTACCCAAAAGGACGACGTCATCATTTAACCCCACAGTAAACCTGTATGCCCTCGGAAAAATTTACGGCTGTAGTTTCCCCTTGCTTTCAGCCGTTCGCAGTACGAGCACAACAAGGCCGTTTTGGTTAATGTTATAAGGCCAGATCAGTCAATCGTCCAGACTGTTGCCCCTGCAACTACTGAAATAGCTGCTTCCCCTCTTCAGGAACCACATCTTTGTCTGGCCTCTCAACAGATACCCCTCCGTTGTGGTTGCACCTACGGTACGGCTATCTGTATCGCTGAGGCACGCAAACCTCTCCACCAGCGGCACGGTCCGTGGTTCATGGGGGGGATCTGTCACTGATCGCTCGTAATTCCCTAGCAATCTGTTGACTCGCATGCGGATGTGAGGCAATATGGTTATCTGGTAGCGATTCGTTTGCTGTTTACTATGCGTGGCTGTGTAGTTTTGTTTCGTTTCGCTTTTCCTAAGGAAGCAATGTCTTTATGTTAAATTTATACGAGAGGCATTCAATAAATAATGCAACATATTTTTTCTGCAAGCAGATTGGTTACATTCAGGATTCCAATACAGCATATTATTCACCTCTCTTTTGGCTACAAAACCATATTTTTCAACATAATCTCCACTCAATGCGACGCCCTTACGCCACCTTACTGGGAGGACCTTTATACCCGCATGGTGCCACTGCAATGGTCGACGTCGCAGCCAACATCTTGCAGCGTCAATAACTTCCTCATCATCGATGTACTGCTTCCCGCGGAGTGCACCTTTCATTGGGAAAAACAGATGGAACTCGGAAGATGTGAGATCCAGACTGTAAGCTGAATGTGGAAGAAAAGTCCAACGAAGTTCTGTGAGTTCCTCTTGTGTGAGCCTAGCATTATCATGGAGAAGGAGAAGTTCGTATGCATTTTCGTGGCGACGAACACGCTGAAATCGTGTCTTCAATTTCCTGAGGGTAGCACAATACACTTCAAAGTTGATCGCTGCGTCATGAGGCGGGACATCAAACAGAATAATCACTTCAGACCATCGCCATAACTTCACCGGTTTTGAATTTGGTGTGGCGCCATTCCATGGATTGCAGTTTTATTTCCAGTTAGAAGTGATGTCCTGAAAAAAATTGTAACGACTGTCACGAACAACCTAGTAACGCACCAGCAATGATCGTCCTTTGTTGCTCCTTCTGACCTTCTGTTAGACGGCATTGGACCCAGCGGGCACATACCTCGAGTTCCCCAACTGGTAGGCGAGTGTGTCAGCACTACCAACAGAGACGTCCGGTTGTGCAGCGAGGTGTTCGATTGTGATCCGTCGACCAGCTCGAATAAGAGGGTCCACACGTTCCAATACTACACAACTGAATGTCAGCTCAGCTCTCTGACTGGAACGCACCTCCGTTATTGACACCAATTCGAAAGCTACGTATAGCACCGCCGCCTGTCGGAACTTCATGTAATTACAGGGTCTGAAGCAGGAATATTCCACGATGTCCCACAACAAATACTGCATTTTTTCAACCGAAATTGGACGAGAAAAAAAGTGTCGGATTACTTATTGAACGCCCCACGTAGTTATTATCACAGGACGAACTATTCTGAAAAGGGAATTCTCAGCCGGACTTGCCACTAATACTAAGAAGTAATACAAATATAAAACACCGACACTCCAAAATTTTGCAGAGATTCACATTTTGAAGCTTGTGCTTTAGACATAGAAAGTCGTGGTTAATTGATTGTAGTCATCACGACATACTCGGCTCCATTTGGTAATTCTGTTTTATTCATAAAACAATTATATGTATTATTAAAAGTCTTTTAACTTCTTAACAAGATGACGTAACATTAAGTGCACTTTTAATGTAAATGTTTGGGGCATACCTATTCCACAGCTACAGTCAAGTTTCTTCTCATTTCATAGGTCTGCCCCGATAGCTGAGTGGTTAGCCGGCACGGCAGCTCAGCGTGTTCGACCAGAGGGTTAGCTACCCTCTGCAACAAAAAATTGAGTGAGCCGAACAACGAAGAACGGGTTTCATCGGACGTCCGACCCGAAAAAATTCAATGAGCAATATGGAACAAAATGGTCAGCGCGACGGACTGTCATAACAAGGGGCCCAGGTTCGATTCCCGGCTGGATCGGAGATTTTCTCCGCTCAGGGACTGGGTGTCGTGTTGTCCTAATCATCACCATGTCATCCCAGTCGACACGCAAGTCGCCGAAGTGGCGTCAACTCAGAAGACTTGAACCAGGCGACCGGTCTACCCGACGAGAGGCCCTAGCCACACGAAATTTCATTTCTCATTGCATATAATCTAGCCCTCCCTTAAACGATTTATAATAAGGGTGGTCAGAAGTGCTGCTATTGACAACATTTCCATACACACACTGAAATTGCAAAACAAACTGTGCAAATACTGTAAATCTTGCAGTTACTCTACAAGACTTACGAATTGGGTACTAATAAATGGAAAGTTAATTGTAATAGCACTCTAGAAACTTGTACACAACCCACTTCGCGTTATTCTGGAGCATACCTATAGTCCCCAAGCAAAGAGTTTCACAACAGGTTTGATAAATGTAAATTACCATTCTTTTTTATTTTTATATATTTGTTTTGCATGTATTAGTGGAAATACGGAGAACAACTGCCAGTGCTGCAAAACATAGCGGTTCATTTTCTATACATAATTTCACGACACAGTGCGTTTGTAATACTGGCTGAAATTGCCTGGTAAATTACTTGAGTTCGGACAGGCAAACAGCCCATCACAGGCGTGTTCCACAGACATTACCGGTTTCCATATGTTTGACATTGCGTCAACTGTTGGGGGCGATCTGAAGGTTATATTACTCTTGAAAGATCAAGTTTGACAAGATGGGTAGTAATTCTTTTTATTACAATTTTTTGTTTCTACAAATATTCATTAGTAACCTCAGACTTTTTGCAGATGATGTAGTTATTTATAATGCAGTACTATGTGAAAAAAAAAGTTGCACACATATTCAGTCAGATCCTGATAGGATTTCTAAGCGGAAACATGCTTTACATGTTCAAAAATGTAAAACTGAGCTCTTCCCATAACGTAGCATCCTATGACCATAATATCAATGAGTGACTGTTGGAAACGGCAATTCAAACAAATACTGGGGTGTAGCACTTTGCAGCGAAATGATGTTGAATGATCACACAGGCTCAGTCGTGGGTAAAGTAGGATTTGTAGAATACTGGGGAACTGCAATCAAATCTACAAACGAGACTGCTTACAAATCATTCGTGCGACCGGTTCTAGAACGCTGCTCAAGTACGTGGGACCAGTACCAAATAGGAGTTCCCATTTGACGCCACTTCGGCGACTTGCGCGCCGATGGGGATGAAATGATGATGATTAGGACAACACAACAACCAGTCCCTGAGAGGAGAAAATCTCCGAGACAGCCGGGAATTGAACCCGGGCCCTTAGGATTGACATTCTATTGCACTGACCACTCAGCTACCGGGGGCGGACACCAAATAGGTCTAACAGGAGATACTGAACGTAAACAGAGAAAGGCTGCAGGAATGGTCACAGCGGGAGAGCGTCGCGGAGATACTGGCGGAACTCAACCGGAAGACTCTTCAAGATAGGCTTAAACTATACAGGTAAAGTCTTTTAACAAAGTTTGAAGAACCAGCCCTAACGATGTCTCTAGGAATATACTACAATATCGCTCACATAGGGATCGTGAGGATAAGATTAGAATACAGAGGCATTCAATCATCGTTTCTGCTCTCCATACGTGAATGAAACGGGAAGAAACCCTAATAAATAGTACAGTGGGACGAACTCTCTGCCGTGCACCTCACAGTGGTTTGCAGAGTATAGATATAGATAGACCTATGCTGTCGCCATCGGATCTTGCAACATTATTAGATGTACATGCTTTTCACAACACTAAAAGTCACATAGTGATGTTGCGCCAAATTGTAACAAAAAGCGGCAGGGAACACCAGCATGTCTCAGGTAAAATACCACACAATTAAACTGTACAACATGTTGTGGTGCTGTCTCACAATGCATTCATCTAATAATATAGCAAGATCTGTCGAAACTGGTAACAGGAATAAAAAGAATGACAGTACTAGCGATCTTGACAAACTTGATCTTTGAAGAATAACATTATCTTTTTAGTCCTCAACTCTTTTTTTCATTCATTAGTTTTATATTTTAACTACAAGTATTCACACAATTTGTTTCGCAATCCCGATGTGTCTACAGAAACGTTCTCACTAGTAGCACTGCTGACTACAGCACCTCTTTGTTATAAATTGAAGGAAGAGTTGTATTGTATGAAATGACGAGAGACATGTAAATTAAAATGTCCGCTTCATAGTGTACCTCATTCTGTTTAGAGGTTACAAGCGTTAATAAAGCGCGTAGTTGTTCTATAAAGAACTCCACAGCATCAGATGGTGCCCAGTGTATCATGACTATTATTATGTACTTCCCATCAATTATACTTCTACAATCCAAGCTTCAAAACGCTAATTTTGTAAAATCGGAGGGTGTCTACGTCTTTATGTAAAATCGGAGGGTGTGAATGTTTTTATACCTGTATTACTTCTTAAACCTTTGGGTCCCAACAATACAAAAAATATACAATTTTAAAAATTTCACATAATTGGCCTTTATTACCACAGTATGCTACGAGTACAAGAAGAAATTGGCAAGAAGTGAAGAATTAGTTGTCTTAAGTAAGTGGTTTCGTTATGGAACCACTAGGACATACAGTTTTCCACTATCCATCATTTCATGTTATATCGTTGAAAGAAAATTAGCATTTTTCGTAGTCACATTCCCGCATCTCGAAACTTCCATCAATTCATAATGCCTAAAACAAATTACAGTCCTAAATAACAAGCAAACTTGGGGCTAAAATTTAATAATTTTTGTATCAAACCTACATATTGCTTCTGAGGTTTCATTTCGAAACTAGTAATAAAAATTGTAGTACACACTAAAATCTACGTTAGAATAACTTTAAACACACCGTACTTACTTTCTATGTCAGTGATCTCTCAATACTGCCACAGTTAAAATAAACCGCATGTCACAATCTCCTACAATCACGAAGCAGAACCTCGGCGCTGACTGTTGCTTTGAGCGCTGTTGTGCAACGCACTGCATTCAGTGTATCACTCTTGTCTCCGTCTTGAAACAGCACCGGTGGTTTCTTGCTAAAGGCACTGGTACTTCAAAACAAAGCTCATAAAATTGTGGTTTCAGACAGAAACTACTGGTACTCAAAATGGCAATTCCGGCCTCAGCACCGGCCGCTGTGGCCGAGCGGTTGTAGGCGTTACAGTCTGGAATCGCGCGACCGCTACGGTCGCAGGTTCGAATCCTGCCTCGGGCACGGATGTGTGTCATGTCCTTAGGTTAGTCAGGTTTAAGTAGTTCTAAGTGCAGGAGACATGCCCTCAGATGTTAAGTCTCATAGTGCTTAGAGCCATTTGAATCGGCCTTAGCTTCTCTTCTCAGAGTGGTTCTCGGACCCTGTGTAACCATAAATTCTATCGTCGAGTTCTTGCCCAATGCGGGTAAAGCGAAACGAAACAACACAATTAGGCTTCATCAGTACAAAATCGAGTCGCAACCAGGCAGCCATTCGTATCTCACGCCACGAATCAGGGATTTGCATTAGAATCCCAAGCGACCAGTGATCGATCGCTGTGCTCTGCCCACACACAAGTGGGCACACCGCACGAGCCAACGACGGATCGCTGCGATCTGTCCTTGGTTTGTGGAGCCCTTTAGAGGCACCGGTCGGGAGGTGGGGCAGGGCAGGGCAAGCAAGGCAAGGCCTGGGAGCGCAGCTGGCAGCTGCAGGCCAGCTGTCGGGCAGATGCGCCGCTCCGGGCCCCGCCAGCGACTCGCCGGAAGTCACGTTGCAGCCTCGGCGTCCCCCAAATCCCAGCACTACACACCACAGGCGATGCGGCGCGGCCCTGCCTTCTACCAGATGCACACCTCATGGAGTGTTATCATCTTCGTGAAACTCTTCAGCGGTAAAGGGTTAAATAAACAAAGGAAACGAATACAGTAAGCAAAATTGAAATCTTTTGTGTTGTTAGGCCGCGTCATATTTCCTTCTAAAATAATCGACGTTTCGACCCCTCTGCTGGTTCGGTGTCCACTATTGCTAGAACACTTCTCACCCACTGCTTCCCTTTTCTGCCCCTAGTCCTATAACTGCCCTCTGGTTTTTGTAAAAACTGAACAGAGACAGAGTACTCAAGTCAATGTGTTCAAAAGCTTTCTCTAAATCTATTAATGCTATAAATCTAGGTTTGCCTTTCCTTAACCTATATTCTATGAGAAGTCGTAGGGTCAGTATTGCCTCGAGTGTTCCTACATTTCTCTGGAATCCAAACTGAACTTCCCCAAGGTCGGCTTCAACGAGTTTTTCCATTCTTCTGTAATTGATTGGTGTTAGCATTTTGCAGCCGTGACTTATGAAACTGACAGTTCGGTAATTTTCACACCTGTCAGCACCTGCTTTCTTTAGGATTGGAATTATTATATTCGTCTTGAAGTCTGGGGAAATTTCGCCTGTCTCGTACATCTTGCTCACCAGATGGAAGAGTTTTGTCGTGGCTGGCTCTCCCAAGGCTATCAGTAGCTCGAATGGAATGTTGTCTACTTCTGGGGCCTTGTTGCGACTTACGTTTTTCGGTGCTTTGTCAAATTCTTCCCGCAGTATTATATCTCCCTTCTCATCTTCCTCTGCATCCTCTTCCATTTCCATAATATTTCCCCCAAATGTATCTCCCTTGTATAGACCCTCTACGAATATATACTCATTCCACCTTTCTGCTTTCTCTTCTTTGCTTAGGCCTGGTTTTACAATTGAGCTCTTGATATTCATACAGGTGGATCTCTTTTCTGGAAAAGGTCTCTTTAATTTTCCTGTAGACAGTATCTATCTTACCCCTAGCGATATATGCTTCTACATCCTTACATTTGTCCTCTAGCCATTCCTGCTTAGCCATTTTGCACCTCCTGTCGATCTCATTTTTGAGACGTTTGTATTCCTTTTTGCCTGCTTCATTTACTGCATTTTTATATTTTCTCCTTTCATCGATTAAATTCAATATCTCTTGTGTTGCCCAAGGATTTCTATCACCCCTCTTCTTTTTACCAAATTGATCCTTTGCTGCCTTCTCTATTACATCTCTCAAAGTAACTCATTCTTCTTCTCCCTGTTCTCTTCAATCGTTCCCTAATGCTCCCCCCGAAACCCTCTACAACCTCTGGTACTTTCAGTTTATCCAGGTCCCATCTCTTTAAATTTATACCTTTTTGAAGTTTCTTCAGTTTTAATCTGCACTTCATAACCAATAAATTGGGGTCATAATCCACATCTGCCCCTGGAAATGACTTACAATTTAAAACCTGGTTCCTAAATCTCTGTCTAACCATTAAATAATCAATCTGAAACCTTCCAGTCTCCAGGTCTCTTCCACGTATACAACCTTCTCTCATGATCCTTAAACCTAGTGTTAGCTATGGTTAAATCATGCTCTGTGTAAAATTCTACCAGGTGGCTTCATCTTTCATTCCTTTCCCCCTGTCATTATTCACCTACCGCTTTACCTTCTCTTTCTTTTCCTATTGTCGAATTCCAGTCCCTCATGACTATTAAATTTTCGGCTCGCTTAACTACCTGAATAATTTCTTTTATCTCATCATACAGTTCCTCAATCTCCTCCTCATCTGCGGAGATAGTTGGCAAAACTTGTACTACTGTGGTGAGCGTGGGTTTCGTGTTAGTCTTGGTTATAATAATGTATTCACTATGCTGTTCACAGTACCTTATCAGCGTTCCTATTTTTTTACTGATTATTAAACCTACTCCTGCATTATGCCCATCTGATTTTGTATTTATAACTCTGTATTCACCTGACAAGAAGTCCAGTTTCTCCTGCCACCGAACTTCACCAATTCCTATTATATCTAACTTTAAACTGCCCATTTCCCTTCTTAAATTCTGTAACCTACCTGCCCGATTAAGGGATCTGACATTCCACGCTCCGATTCATAGAACGCCAGTTTTGTTTCTCCCGATAACGATATCCTCAAGAGGTGCCATCATCATTTAACCATACGATAGAGCTGCGTGCCCTCAGTAAAATTACGACTGTAGTTTCCCCTTGCTTCCAGCCGTTCGCAGTTCCAGCACAGCAAGGCCGTTTTGGTTAATGTTGCAAAGCAAGATCAGTCAGTCATCAAGACTGTTGCCCCTGCAACTACTGGAAAGGCTGCTGTCCCATTTCAGGCGCCACACATTTGTCTGGCTTCTCAACAGATACCTTTCCGTTGTGGTTGCGTCTATGGTACGGCTATTTGTATCAATAAGGCACGCAAACGTCCCCACCATCGACATGATCCATGGTTCGTGGGAGGGGGGTGATGTATTCGTCGCATATACCTCAAAATACTATTCACCTCCCCTGGCGCACGAAATGTAGAACTTCATATTTGTTGTTCAATAATAATTTGTCGGACCTCTACGCTAGAATTGTCAGTAATTTCCAAATCAAAAGACATGATTATGCCACTCTTCAGCCATCAACTCTTGCGCCTGTGTACGAAAGGGGTAGGTCATATTACGATTAACTGGGCTTTGCAACTCGGGTACGTAATGACGCTGTTGAGCTGTCAATTCACGCGTAGTCATCTATTATCACCACGATCCCGCCTAGTTTCAAACCATGCTAACAGCTGAAGCCAGCTGTGAAATTTTCTTGTCGTAACCGAAGCCTAACAAATGTTGCACCATACTGCAACACTTACATTGAGTTCGTACATATGTAAGAGTCTTGGTGTAAAAAATGTTTTAGCCAAAGTGGTTCATAATCAATGTACATAGGTCGCTAGATTCTGTTGTACACAAAAGTACTGGAATTGTTACATCGTGTTTCCGTTGTTCATCGCACACTTTTTTACAACCAAACTTGAATCCCGTGCTCCTCAAGCATTTAAAACCATTACACACTTCAAAGTGAAACAGATTCCCTACACAAAAAGTTACGGGCATACCTATTTTCGAACAACTTCAGCAAACTGGTAAAGTAATATGCCTTCATACTGCATATCATATTGGTTTCCAAGTCTCAATAAATCCTACTACAGACAGTGTGTCGATCTTTTGATGGCATCTACATGCATATTATTGCCTGGTTCCCTCATTAAAAATCATAATCTTATACGCCATACACGACACAAAAAAATCGATCCTTTCATCTATTTCTTCTTATCTGCACTGTATCTGCTTACTTTCACTGGCCACCAACAACATTTACTACTAGACATGCTACTACAATCATCGCTTTCAAAATTGTGTGACGGCTGCACTTCAATCGATGTTCTCTCTAATCAGTTTTAAAGTTTGGTGTTCCAATTTTAGAAAATACTTCTATGTCGACAACAGCTCAGACGCAATCTACAAAGCATCTTCTGATGTCACTTACCGCAGGTGATCTGATTTGCAGGTCAAGTGCAAATACGTAGCAAAAATTCTTTGACTAGAATACGAAACATGTGGAATAAATAGCACGTCATATCCTGCGAACCAATTCCATGTAAGTAATCAAAACTTTGTGGATTCGTAACTGTTGCTCATCAAAATACATTCTAACGACTGGAAATCAAAGATCAGACAAAGATACATACGGACAAAAAGCACAAAGAACATCGTAAATTAAAGACTCAAAACGTAAGTGCAGTAATACCACTGTGGATATACACAAGAAAAATACTGATTGCATTGATACGTAGCGATTACAGATTGTTTTAGAATCTTTTGGCCTTCGTATCTCTACTATTTAACCAGGTGGTTATAGGTATGCAGAGACAAAAAGAACATACAATAAAATACTATCTGCTTCATTCGTGCCAGCAGTGAAGTACGTCCTCATTGTTTCACAATTAATTGTTGCGTTCGGATACCTTTCTTACGCTAGATTTTATGTCGCAGCTTCACTGTGTATGACCCACACTTAAATGTCCGAATATACATGCAAGACTTAAGTATGAGTGACGCCGCAACACACAAAGCGAAGAAGACTGGAGGGTGTCATAACACTGCGTAAATAAATTCATATGCACAAATTACGGATCGTAACACGCTACATTTCATTTTATTCACAAAACAAATGCTTACAAGCCTGGTCTTACATTTTATCGTGCAAGGTTAAGCAAGTGCTAATCTGAGATATAAACGCCAAAAGGAAGTGTTTTTAATAAAAACGATTTATCTATTTGTCTTTTACTCTCTAAAAGCTTCCCAATCTGGGGTCTTACGTGTTTTGTTTACCCTTATCTTTTCAGTTAGTATTAACGTAAAAAAAAAGTCAAGCAAAGGGCTAGGGCGACCTAGATTTAGTCTTAAATTCGTAATACAAACAATGGAATACGGAATACGCATAACTCAATGCCTGCGATGCATCGTTTTCCCAAAGTAGACGTCTTTTGGTTGTTTTCGATGTGCTTCGTATGATGTGAAAGCAATTTTTCAAATGCATTTGCTTATCTTAGATGTCTCACAAATGGATGAAACTTCCTACTTTCTGTCACGGATGGGTCCAGTACGTAACATCCAAACAGTAAGCAATTATCAACTATTAACCATAATTTTCCGTAAGACGTACGTTATTTATGACTGGAGCTGAAACTGCAAACTTAAGGAATGTATCATTACGTTGAAAGTAACTCACTTGTAATATTTGTTTCAATAGCTTCCTGGAGCTTAATGTATGCTTCTTTTTCGTTCAACGACGTCTCCGAAAGTTATACACAACTACCGGTTTTTCTGCCGTAGACGCAAGCGACCGGCAAAAATCTACTCTTTTTGAACAGGTTATTGCTGTTTTTAAGCACAAATTCAGAAATGCGGGCATACTGCACCTCTCAGATAGTTACAAACAGAGCAGACTTCGCATCGCGCACGGCAAAACACACTATACTACAAGCAGAATTTTTATTTTTTACTATACTCACTATTAAGGACCAGCAACTTGCGAGTGGATCCCAGTCTTCTGATCGGAGACTTCACAGCACTTCCATCACGGTCATCAAGTTCATCCATTGTGTGTGATTTGCGCTTTTAATTGAGCCGATTACCGAACCGTTTCGTGTCTCACGATACGGATAATATTTCTGCGTGCCGGTGTCTCCACATTCCCGTCGTTCACACTCCCTCCGCACAGCTCCCAACGCTTGCGCTTTGTGTACTGCGCGCTTAGCAACGGAACAGCAGCAGCTTCGCGCACGCCTGCGCACTGGTGCCAAAATTCTTGTTGGTAGCGACGGTCGCCGCCAGATGGGAACCTTAACTCGTGCATCGGCTCGCTAGATAGCAGCATTAGCCAACATACGAAAACCTAAAGGATTAGGAACACGTATAAGTGAAAGCAAAATGGTGTAATGTTAGGCAGGTGCAACGATGAAGATGTGGGGTGTCGGCAGACGTGTAAGCAAACGGAAAACTGTGATTTTACAGCGGTTTTTATTTTCTGTAACGGACATAATATTTCATAATAAACACCTACGAGGCTGTCTTGTAATAAAAATATGGAACAGAGCTATCTTCGGACCACTATCCAGACTGGCAAAAGCTATTTCTCTTGCTAATATAATAGTCCGCAACATCAAATCTACATCCTCACATTGTAAACCACTTTGGAGTGCATGGCAGAGGGAACTTCCATTGTAACAATTACCAGGGCCTCTTCCCCTGTCATTCACATTTACAGAGCGTGAAGAATGATTGTATAAACGCATAAGTGTACACTGATTAATATTGCCTTCATGATCCCTGCGGGAGCGATACGTTGATGATTTAGAATTTCCGAGATTCATATTGTGAAGCTGGTTCTTGAAATTTTGTAATAGGCTTTCTCGGGATAGTCTGCATCTGTCTTCAGGAGTAAACCAAGTTCTCTTTCTTCAGAATCGCCGCGATTCTCTCCCACGGGTCAGACAAACACGCGACCATTCGTGCTGCCCTTCTCTCTATACATTCAATGTCCCTTAGTCAGACCTACTTGATACAGGTCCCACAATCTTGAGAAATACTCCAGGATGGGTTGCATGAGTGATTTGCAAGCAATCTATATTATAACTTGCTTACATTTCTCAAGTACCAATGAACTGCAGTCTGTCACGTACTTTACCCATTCGCGAACCCATTGATCATTCCGCATCATACTCCTACGAAGTATACAACCAAATACTTGTACGAGTTAACCGATTCCAATTGCACTGCATTGGTACTGTAATCAGTACAAACTACGTTTTTCCGTTTTGTGAAGCGCACAATTTTACATTTCTGAACGTTTAAAGGAAGCTGCCAACCTTTCCACCACTTTGAAATCTTACCAAGAACTGACTGAATATTTGTACAGCTATTTTCTGACAGTATTTTATTATAGATAACTGCATCATCTGCGAACAGTCCTAGGTTACTATTAATATTGTCTGCAAGATCATTAATAAACAACATGTACAACAGTAGTAGGAGTAATGAAGGAGTAAGACTAATAATGAGGAAAGCTGTTAGGGTTTTATGAACAGTATAGTGATGGCATTATCGTTGCGGACATGGATACAAAGTCAAGATTTGCCACATTACAGTAGTACAAGAATACTCTATAGGTATGTGCCCACTAGATCCTCAAATGATGAAGAGATTAAAAGGACCGTTATGTGTGGTGTGAAAAAAGAAATGACAGAGTTCTGTAAAAGAGACGAATCATGAAAGAAGATTGTATGTGTGGAAGAGACAAGGAAATATCAGAAAATTTCAAACAGGCTATGTAAGATTTCGAAACCGGAGTTTGAACTACAAACCATTTGCTGGGCCAGTTGAGGAGATTAAAACTGAAGAAATTGGAGGAAGGTAGGAAATTAAGGAAATGGGACCGAGATAAATTGAAAGAACGAAAAACTGAGAGTTTCAAAAGGAGAATTAGGCAACAACTGATTGAACCATGGGACAGGAATACAATAAATGGTGAATAGTATGGTGTTTCATTTTTATATATTGAAACACTGAAGCCATTTTTTCCACCTGAGTGATGTCATGTAAGTTGAAATGATTTGGTGCTAATAATTACATTGTATTGTGAGTTGCTGTATTGAAATCTTGTGTTTTTCTTTGTCTGTTGCATGTCGAGACAACAAGTTGATGATTTCCCAATGCAGCGAGCAGCAGTGCAAGTCATTATACGAGGACAGCTGATGATCAATGACAGGAAGAATTACTGGGAAACACTGTCAAATATACAGCAATATTAATCTATCATGAAAAAATTTAATTTTGTACAACTTATGAATCAGCTCTCATAAAGAACATTTCTATGTCACTTAGGTGAGCGGTAAAAATGTGTAAAATGCACATGGTTTTGTATACGTCATTCGTAGATGTATTCAGTTGCAACTTATTCCAAATGAAATTAAATGCTGTACTCGACAGAAATATTTTTCAGAAAGCACATAATTCGTCAACACAAGTCTTTGAGGTGAACAGACTGCCCTTCAGGAATAACTCTTCTTTTGTGATTGATATTTACCAGCAGCAGAGATCAATAACATTTGGAATTGTACTAGTAAACATTACGAAAACTAGTGAGTGAGGTTATCTTTTGGAGTTAGTATTCAGAAGCTAAGTTGCATACAAGCTATCTTCTTTGCTGCATATAGAGTGGAGACAGAAATATTACTTTTATTTGAGAGAGTTATCACAGAGTCAATGAAATTTATTGCAATCATAAATAATTTGTGGGTACATTGTGAATAATAAGTAAAATTAACTTCTCTGGAGTGCATTGTTATCAACTTGGCATAAGGTTGTGTGATTGTTTTCTCATTTTTTGGCAAAATCTGACTTGAGCACTGACAGAAACTTGTGAATCTACATTCTAGTCTCTCCTCATTCAGAAAAAGTATCTGCAAGTGAATCAGATTCATTATAATAATCTGCAGGAGAGAAATATAACAGACTAAATCTTTTACAGTATTACGAAAAGGAAAGTTGCTACTCACTATATAGCGGAGATACTGAGTCGCAACAGGAATAGGAGGCACAACACAAAGACTGTCACAAATAAAGCTTTCGGCCATTAAGGCCTTCGTCAACAATAGACATAGACACACAACACACACACACACACACACACACACACACAATGCACTGTGGCTGCTGCTCGCAGTGTGGTTTCAATTGCCTCAGACTGCGGTCATGAGTGAGAGTTGCGTTTGCGTATGCTGTGTCGTTTGTGTGTGTGTGTTGTATTTGTCTACGTCTATTGGTGACGAAGGCCTTAATGACCGAAAACTTTATTTATTTGTGACAGTCTTTTTTGTTGTGCCTATCGGCAATTCCGTATCTCCGTTATATGGTGAGTAGCAGCTTTCCTTTTCATAATATTGTTACATTCCCTCCTAGATTTTCCATTGTTAGAATAAATATTTTGGATGTGTTGCTCTTTGTGAGGGACTGTTAACCAACAATGAACTAACTGAAAGAGACAGTGTAAAGCTTTATCCTACAGACCTGCACATCTCAAGAATTACAATTCATCAGGCGCCACCACAGCGAGCAGCAGAGAATCAAACAGGCAAAAAGATGAGGCAAAGCACAAATCCTTCGATAACACAGAAGACATTGAATTTAATTAATATAAGTATAAAATATAATAATGTGGAAAATGAAGCATACAAAAAGAAATTTGAAAGCATCTAAAAAATCATATCAGCAGGATGTTCACAATATCTAAGCAAGAATTGTTAGAGGTCATATATAATGCAGTGAAAGGATGTAATAATATGGGAAAATGACTGTGCCTTTAGGAGACTTAATGCGGACTCTGGAGAAAAGAAAAGCAGCTTTATGAGTATCAAGAATGCAGATGACATGCCAATACTAAGCAAAGAAGGGAAAGGTGAAAGGTGGGAGGAATATGTTGAAGGATAATCTGAGGGTAAATAACTTGAATACACTTTTATGGAAAGGGAAGAAGAAGTAAATATAGATCAGACAGGAGATATTAAATTGCAAAAAGAATTAGACAGCACACTGAAAGATCTGCGTCAAAAGAAGGCCCTGAAGTAAACAAAACTACCTTAGATTTATTCAGATCCTTGGGAGAGCCATCCATGACAAAAATATTCCTGCTGGTATGCATGATATCTGAGACAGGCGAAACACTCTCAGACTATAAGAAAAAGTCGTAATCCCAATTTCAATAAGGCAGATGCTGTCAAGTGAGTACTGCCGAACCATTAGTTTAATACGTCATGGCTGTAAAATATTGAGATGAATTATTTGTATAATAACAGAAAGGTTGACGGAAGCCAAACTCGAGGAAGATCAGTTTGGGTTCCAAAGAAATGTGGGAACATAAAAAGCAAAACTCACTTTAAGTAGGATACTGTCTTTGGAATTATGAAACTAATAGAGATTATTTATTATTAATAATAATTGTTATTATTATTATCATAGGGCACAACGAAACATTTACATGTACACACACAATGAATTTACGTGTTAATATCTAAATCTAACAATTATATTGAGCCACTCAATGTCACTTCACACAAGCGTTTCAGACCACCTTTAAAAGTGTGGAATGGGATGTTCTCTACAATGCATCTTATTGTTTGTTACTCTGCACCACAGCCACACGCAGCACCTTCATAACAACTCCTTCAAGACGTGGTCACATCTCCATTGTTCCATTTGGATGTGGCCGAGTCTCAACCTTTCACGATGGGTATCTCGGCAACTTCCCTCATAGAGTTTTGAAATTAGGTGGATGTTCATTCTAGTGTTGTTTCCACTATTCAGTGATATCAAAAACGTCTGGCACTCAAAGTGGCTTGGGTGCCTTTTAGAGTCTTAAGACGTTGTACCTTGTTACCTTTCTCTCTGAGATCTGGGGGAACGTTTTTGGATAAAATAGGTAACCACTGAGTGGGAGTGGATCTGACACTGCCAATAATGATCCACCAATAACGTAACGAGGAAAATTTGTGTCTATAACAGAATAAATTACGGAAAATAAACTCCAAGTAATGTTAATGGTTTAAAATCTTCCAGTGATATAATTGTTGAACATGGTAATATCACAATGCAAACTATTAAAGGATATAGAAAACATATACTCTTGTCGCAGCAAAAAATTCGTAGTCACATGGGGAAACTTCAGAATCTAATTAACACTTTGCCGTCCGCACGCCTCGTAAAAATTTATTCGCTTGGCGCCGGCAGCGCTAATTCCTATTACTTGGCTTGTCGCCGGCCGCTTCTCACCTTTCCGTTGATGACAAGCTTCAAACACGTTGACTTTTGCGAGTTTTAATTTTCCGGAAATCCTCTATTTTGCCGTATCGTTCCACAAACTCGAATTTTCTTTTCAAATAACTTCTCTGCAAGTTCTACACTGTTATAATAATTATCCATGCAGAGATGATGCCACTTTCCATCAGAAGGTGTCAATAATTCCATCACTGTTTTTGCTAAAGGCTGTCAAGCACCGGAATATATCTTGAATGAGGAAATGTATCCCTTACTCGAATCACACAGCATCTGAATGAGTATGCCGTATTTCGTAATTTTCGACAGATGGTAAACTTTAAAATTTAACCGCCCATGCCACGGTATCATTCCTTCATCAATTGAAACTTTTTGGAAAAATAATCAATTACGAATTGCACTTTGACAAGCCGGCCAGCATTATCCGGTTTATTGTTGCTGTCGGAAAAATGTAAAAATGATAATATATTCAAATAGATCGTTCCCAATATATAATTCTACGATATACTCGACGCTCTGTGTATCTTTGGGAAATATGTTCGCACCCGGGGATCCTTCAAATTTATCATTGATCCTCGGTAAATCAAAGTCTGACCACTGGGCACTGTTTTATTCGTCTGATTCAGCCGAATCAGTTGGAAACTGTCGTGTTCGCCGAATTCTTCTTGGACGTATTTCACTATCTTCCTACGATTCTGCTTCGCTTTCAATTTTTTTCTAATATATATCCAATGTCTTCTCTCCAGTCGGCCAAATCGTCTGGAACGTCAGAAAAGACGTCCGCGCATTCGTCGTATATAATCCTATTGTCTCTTTCGTCCGCCATGATGAAAGGGCACAAGTACTTATAAAAACAAAAAAACTTGACGTGTGTAACTTATTGTTACCTAAACAAAACACCAACAGAAAGCAGAATGTACTAAAGTGCTGTCGCCGGCCACTGCGCGATACTATGCTCACGACACCACTGTGGTGTTGCTGGCCACTGAGCGATACTATGCACACGACACCACTATGGCGTCGCCGGCCGTTGACCGCTGTTTCGCGCACGACACCACTGTGGTATCGCCCGACGGCATAGTGTTAATAGCCATGGATGCATAACTGCCTCTCGTGTTAATGAGGCATCAGTTCTGAAACCCAATGAGTTTTTCCAAGCCTGAGGCATCCCTCTCAGAGAGAATTAAGAACGTCCACTCTCAATTTGTCCTCAAACGACTTTGTAGTTCTGTTTGGCCACTGTAATGATATATACAAAAATGAAACAGTCACAGCTTTCAGAATGAGATTTTCACTCTGCAGCGGAGTATGCGCTGATATGAAACTTCCTGGCAGATTAAAACTGTGTGCCCGACCGAGACTCGAACTCGGGACCTTTGCCTTTCGCGGGCAAGTGCTCTACCATCTGAGCTACCGAAGCACGACTCACGCCCGGTACTCACAGCTTTACTTCTGCCAGTATCTCGTCTCCTACCTTCCAAAATTTACAGAAGCTCTCCTGCGAACCTTGCAGAACTAGCACTCCTGAAAGAAAGGATATTGTGGAGACATGGCTTAGCCACAGCCTGGGGAAGGTTTCCAGAATGAGATTTTCACTCTGCAGCGGAGTGTGCGCTGATATGAAACTTCCTGGCAGATTAAAACTCCCCCAGGCTGTGGCTAAGCCATGTCTGCGCAGTATCCTTTCTTTCAGGAGTGCTAGTTCTGCAAGGTTCGCAGGAGAGTTTCTGTAAAGTTTGGAACGTAGGAGACGAGATACTGGCAGAAGTAAAGCTGTGAGTACCGGGCGTGAGTCGTGCTTTGGTAGCTCAGATGGTAGAGCACTCGCCCGCGAAAGGCAAAGGTCCCGAGTTCGAGTCTCGGTCGGAAACACAGTTTTAAGCAGTCACAGCTTTGTCGGAATTAAAGAAGCACCTGGCTCGTATCTAACAAACAAATATTTTCTTTCTGAACATTCCACATTGCTATGATTTGCCAACATGGGCTTTGTGATTAAGAAGGCTTTCCCAGCGTAATAATTGATAATAGTCTTCTCAGGTGTGCAGCCAGATCATAATGTCATCTTGACACAATATTTCAGCGTTCCAACTGGCCGCCATCTTCAGGTGACAATGCTGGTACATGATCTTGCCGGAACTGACTTCTCAGCGTTTTTTTTTCCTTTATTGTGATTTCATTCCCCTGCCCCATATGGGCATGGGAGGGCTGTCAGCGGCACAATCCGCCGCTCTTCAGCCGATTGACATGACAAATACAACAAGAATAAAATGTTACATATATAAGGCGATAAAAAAGGGGAACATAAAGCAGAGTAAGGGGAGATAATGGAGGTAAAAATACACTGACATGGAGACGTTCATGGGGTGACAATTAAAAAAGTCATCATAAAGTTAAAGAACATAGTTGGCGATTCTTAAAAGACAAAGAAGACACTGAATGCACATGCACAGGTTAAGAGTCGCCCACAGTATTAAAAACACTCCAAAACACACTTAAAACCCACTTGGAGCACACACAATGAAGAATAAAACTGCCAGGTGGGACCTGCCGAGGGAGAGGATGTAAAAGGAGGGAAGGGCAAGGGGCAGCAGGGGAGGTGGCGGGATGAAGAGAGCAGGGGCATCAGTGGATACACTAAGAGGCAGGAGACTGGTGGGGCAGGAGATGAAGAGGGAAGACAAGGCAGGAGGGAGTACAGGGACACTGAAGAGGGGCAAAAGAGAGGGAGGGGGAGTAGAAGGGGTAAGCCGCTCAGGAGAAGGGAGGGGGAGGAGAGGGAGCCCTGAGGAGGAGGCAGGAGGAAGATGGGGTTAGAGTTGGTAGATGTCAGGGCGAACAGGGCGAAGCTCATCATCAAGGAGGGGTAGATGGTGGAAGTAGCATTGGGAAAGGAAGCGGAGGGTGTGGAGAAGAGAGAGGGTGGGACGCAATGGTAAAGACGTGGCAATGGGTTGGGGGTGGAGAGGAAGGGAGACACCCGGGGGTGAGGGAGATCAGTGCAGCGGACAATATGTAGTGTGCGGATGTGTTCAAGGAAAAGGAGGAGGTGGGGGAAGGGGAGTGGATGTGTTCAAGGAAAAGGAGGAGGTAGGGGAAGGGGATGAGGTCATAGGGGATGCGCGTGGGGGATGGAAGGCAGATGTGTAAGGCGAGGCAGAGCGCATGGCGTTCGAGGATTTGGAGGGCTTTATAGAACCGGGGAGGGGCGGAAATCCAAACTGCGCTGGCATAACAGAGGATGGGGCGGATCAAGGATTTGTAGGTGTGAAGGATGGTGGAAGGATGCAGACCCCACGTCCAGCCCGACAGGAGTTTCAGGAGGTGGACTGACTTCTCAGCGCAAGCAGCGACTCCTATATAGGCCTCAGAAGGCACACAACACGTGCGCGAGAAGTTGCCGTTACTGCCCTCTAGCGCAAGTAAACATACCGCGCCACCAGAGGTGGAAACACGCGAAATCGAGATATCGCTACCAAAAATTAAATTTTCTGACTATCGAAACACAGACCGTTGTTTTTTAATGTCTGATAACACCGGGTTCAAAGTCTTACTTAAAAGGTAACCCTTGTCTCTATTAATAAGATTATCAGATAAACGAATCTCTGTGGATTCTTTTAAAACACAGTTCCAATAGCGAGATGCAGGGGCAACCATTTGTGTCTTCTCATACAGGGTGAAAAGTATTTAAACCGACAAACTCTGGGAAGTTGAAGGGGACATCAAAACAATTTTTTTCCCTAATGTCATTTTTTCCTATGAGGAGTATTTAAACCGGTAGAGGAAGATTTCTATGGCGTCAAATTAATTAAACCAACAAACAGTTTTCCATTTTTTTATGACCAAGAGACAACACATTAACGCAACACAATTTCAGTTACAGTAGATTTTCAAAAATGCCTCCATTGACACGTAAACAAAGGTTACACTGTCGGATCGTGTTCTGTCTGACACTGGCAAAAACCACAGGAGTATCCTGAATTGTTCCTGCTGCTGCTGCGAGGTTTGTTTTTTAAGTAAGGGCCGTTCGCGCGTATAGTCCTGTAGTTCGCGCGGACGCCGCAACAAGCCACCGCGCCACTTGCCGGCATCCTTCCCGTTCACACTGATGCAAGTTGCAGCTCTGTAGCTGACGTGTACGCATCGCTGTGCTACTTTATAATGTTTACGATTATTGAATCGCCCGCCGCGTGTGAGATACGGTCAGTGATACGTTTTTTGACCGCGAGAAGCCTATCAGCTGCAGAAATTCATCATCAGTTAACAGAAGTTTCTGGCTTGAATGCAATGAGTGAAGGTAAAGTGCTTCAATGGGTTAGAGAGTTTAAAAATGGCCGTCACAACGTCCATGACGAAGAACGCTCAGGCCGGCCCTCTGTGATCACTGATGATTTGGTGGCTGCATTCGAAACAAAGATTCGTGAGGACAGAAGATTCACAACTTCCACTCCTTCTTTGGAATTTCCACAAGTTTCAAGATCGGTTTTGTACAAAATTGTGTCTGAAAACCTAAACTTTAAGAAACTGTGTTCTCGGTGGGTACCCGGACTCCTCACAGAGGACCACATAGGGAAGAGATTTGCCACTTCATTGGACTTTTTGATTCGTTACGAGGAAGAAGGGGATGACATGTTGAGTCAAATTGTCACTGGAGATGAAACATGGGTATCCCATATCACTCCCGAAAGCAAGCGACAGTCGATGGAATGGTGACACAACCTCACCCGTCAAGGTCAAAGCCAAACAGACGCTGTCAAAGCGCAAGATTATGGCAACTGTGTTCTGGGACCGGCGCGGTGTTTTGCTAGTGGACTTTATGCCACGAGGAACGACAATCAACTCAGATGCCTACTGTGCAACTCTGAAGAAGTTCCGCAGAGCAATTCAAAACAAAAGGCCCGGCATGCTGACAAAAGGAGTTTTGCTCCTGCACGATAACGCTAGGCCTCACACCTCTCAAAAGACTCGGGATTTGATTGATTCTTTTGGCTGGGAAGTTTTGGACCATGCACCATACAGCCCCGACCTTGCTCCTAGCGATTTTCACCTTTTCCGGTACCTGAAACACCATCTTCGCGGCCAGCGCTTCAATGACGACGATGAAGTGAAAGCGGCCGTGAACTCTGGCGCCCCTGTCCAGATAATCCGTTAAATGACCCGTGCTCACGCAGACGTTGGTACACAGCAGCATAGGTCATATGATGCGGGATACGGCGACTAGGATATTGTTGTTGATAAACCCGCTGTGCAGCTCGTCCGTTGTGGTGCGCTACGTAGTACGCACCAACCGTATCAGTGTACTCACTCCAGGTGTATCGCTCCATTAGTAAAAATGCACTACTACACTAGTGAACAACAGCTGCCTACAACTGAAGAACGTAATACGCCCTCTTACCACTGAAGATCGTAATACAGCAACTGAAGAGCGTAATACGGCCTCCACCGGTTTAAATAATCCTCATAGGAAAAAATGACATTAGGGAAAAATATTTGTTTATTGGGGACTGTATAAAGGAAATGTTAACTTTTGAGTTTATTGTTGATATACAGGTGTGGTACAAAATTTTACTACGTGTCGACAATGTAACTGAACTATGCCAATCGGTTCAAGTGATCTTGAAAGTCGCTATCGATACTTTACGTTCATTTCGTGACTGGATTCAAGAACTCCGTAACACAGGATTTGAAACAAGCGTTGCAGAACATCGCATGTTTGTAGAAAAAAGTAGCTACGTAATTGAGTCTCAGTTTAAAAAAGGAATAGCACACAGAAAGCGAATATTCAGTTATGAACAAATTGATTCAATCTGCTGAAATGCTTTAACACAACGATAGACGCTATAATAGTCGACACTGAATGTCGATTCAAAGCGCTCAATGTATTTCGGACGATTTGGTTTTATTTGCGATATGAATTATTTGAAATTTTTATGCGAGGACGACCTTAGCAAACATTGTAATACTTCGAGAAGGAACTTGAACTTTTAAAATCCAACCTACAAGACTCAATCAAAGGCGCAAAACAACTTATTCAGAACATATTAGAAAAAGTTTGGAAGAAGTAAATCCAAATCTTTACGTAACAATCAGAAGAATGCTCACAGTTCCGGTCAGTGCAGCTTCTGCCGAGAGAAGTTTCTCGAAGTTAAAATTAAGACATACTGAAGAAGCACGATGTACCAAGAAAGACTATCTGCGTTGTGGGGACTATCAATTAAAGCGGCTAGTACTACGACGTAAAAACCCTCAGTGTGCGAAAAGCCGAAAGATTCGTTTATTTTAATGTGTGCTTGTTTAATGTAATTTTTGTCTTCGCAATTATCCTTGTATATTATAATAATAAAATTTGTGTATAATTATTATTAGTATATAATTCAGCTTATTTAATTTAACGTTTACGCACCGACTGGAAAGTGAAAGGAGCCTCGAAAAGCTGATTCGTCGCCGACGTTAAGTTTTCGCCTAGGGCCGCCACTGTTAAGGAGGAGCCAAAGATAAGGCACAACTGTATCGCTTAGTAAGGGCTTTTTGTGAATTCGAACCAAGGAAAGGAAAATATTGTGACAAACTATCTAGAAAACTTGCATATGACAACCGCCAGGGAAAAACCACACGTTTCAGGGAAACGATTTTGTACTGAAGGCACCAGGAAAACCACTTCACGGTCTCTGTTTGAGCCAAACAAGAGCAAGAAGTTAGCCGCAGATGCAGCAAACCTTGCCGTCTCCAGCAACCTGGAAAGGAGCAAAATACCTGTAGAAGCAAAACCACCACATTGTGTAACAAATTTCAAACCCAAAGGTTATGTGCAGACTTCTCTGTATTTCATCAAAATGTACCCAAACAAAATGAAAGTGATATGGGTCATAGTAAGAAAAGAAACAGGTAAACAAATGTCACAATATAAAACTACTGAAAAAAATAAAAATATCAGACCCAAATAAAATTTTACAGGAGTAGCAGAAAATGTTCAAAGGGCATTCACCAAATGCTAGGAAAGAACGGGCTGCAAACAATTTATATCCATCAGATGAGAAAGAAATATCAAATGTTATTGGAGGCCGGAAATCAGTATTCTCATCTAGCATTAATAACACTCCGGATAGTATTTTAAAGAAATGTGCAGCAACAATAGCAAAGCCCTTTGCAGGTGTTTGCAATTTCTCACTAACTACTGGGCTCTTTTCTGAAAAACTGAAAATAGCAAAAGTGAAACCTTTGTATTTACAGCTCAGTCTCTCCACTGTTTGGCAACTCTAAAATATTAGAAAAATATTTTGTAAAGGACTGACTCATTTTATAGAAGAAAATAATCTTTTCTCAAAATCAGAACAAGGCTTCTGGAAATGAAAATCCACAGAAACTGCCATCTTTGTGGTTTTGCAAATGATGCCCTGACCTCAGTCAAATACTCATAGTCAACTTCTCATATTCCAACATGAGTTCCCAACCTACTGCCTCCATATTATAAAATTTACTGACCGTAGTGTGTGATTTCTCAAACTGTAATCACTGAGCACATGTTCAACACCTTTCAAAATGATAAAATCCCTTCTCCATCTTAAACATTAATCCAGTTCAGTCATAAAGTTACTCGTATATGATACAGTTTTCAATTGTTACAATTCTAAAAATTATGTGTCTGAAAAAATAATCTCCTCACTCTAATCATATTTTACCACAAAATATACTTCAGATAATACAAGAAAGTTATCAAAGTTTGAAATTTCAGCTTGGTATTATTTTCTTGTAATATTTATATTAGCAATGCTTTCATTGCAATAGTTATATTCAGATGCTGATTACAGATCATGAAAATGACAATTCAAACCAACAAATCGGATTTCCTATCTTTCCAGTTACAAACTCAGTACAAATGATCCACAAACAGATCCAAAATTTGTGTTTATACAATTTCCATAAAACCAGATAGCACAGAAACTCAAAATATGTCTAGTGTCATCAAATGCAATATAAGAGATAGATCATAAAGTTTCTGTTCAAAGGCTGTACATTCCCAAATCAGTAAGCCAATCAGACAAAATCACCCTGAGCATTGAGGCAATCATCCCACCAACGCACCAGGTTGATGATACCCGTCTGATAAGATACTGTGTCCTGCTACGTGAATAAGTTCGTAAGTTCCTGTTGCACGTCCTCATCTGACAGGAATCATTAACCCTTCAGGGCCTTTCTGTAGGGGACCAAAGGCTGGTAATCATCTGGGGAGAGATCAGGACTATAGTGCAGGTGCTCAAATGTCCCCCACTTGAGTTAGCGTTGCACTATGGGGACGTACATTATAGTGAAGCAGCATTGCTCCTTGGTGCACTACTCTACAAAGGTGGTTTTTGGCAGACATACTGCCCCATGCACACTCTTCAGTCTCTGATGGATGTCTAGTAGTGTTTGTTCTTCGGCAGCCAAGAAAGGAGTAACAACATGTTGGTCCTGTCTGGATGCATTTGGTAATAATGTCACCATAGTTCACATTTCTGCATTTACCGTGTGCAAGTCAGAAAGACACAAATGCCACCATGCTAAGCTCTAAGCCTGTACCTACATGTTGGTGCTTACATATCCACAATAGAGTCATGCTGTGCTGCATATATGCTGCAGCAACACCCTCAAATGGAAATTTTGTTATCTCCCCTTGTGTTTTTCAGTCATAACAGCGTAAAGCACCTTTAGTATAACCATGTTGCAAAAATTCTCTGATTTATCCAATTAGATCCTAACTTTTATTTCACAACTTATGTAACTTTTTGACAAAGTATAAACAAACTTCTCATTAATATTGCTGTGTAATTACACTTGAAAAATTCTACAATATGTAAACCAAATATCTATTGAAGAAGGATAGCAAGATAGTAAAAGATAACTTGAAAAACTTACAGGTTATTCAGTGAATCAATTTGGATCTGGAAAATTAAATTCTCAAAATAAGATCCACATTAGCTTGGGGCTCTGTGTTCCTAGTCACATAGTACGCAATGGGCATATCTGTCAGGGAGTCTTTGAAATTATGATGAACAAAAACCATCATTGATGAACATAAATTGTCACAATTTTCAAATTCTTCAGCTTCTAAGTGAGTTTCTTTTAAAGCACTGGCTTCAACTTGACATTACACGTACACAACGAAAAATATAAAATTACATGGATTATGCTTCTGCCTTTAAATGTTCCTAGTATAACCATACATCACAGAGCTACTACTCAAGTCTTGCACTACATACATCTGTAACTGTTTTAGATTCCCTTGACAATACTCTTAGCTTTGTCATTCTTTCAAACAAATAAACATCTTTATTGCTACTTACATTTGGAATAATATCTCATTTTACACTCTCAGTATTTCACATACGTATCTGCTAATAGCTCACATTTGCTAAAACATTTTCTTCTTACTTTCATTTTCTGATATTTTAACTTATTTTCAGTGTTTTACTTCTACTTTTGCTAACATTTGTCTTCACTTTGGGTTAAACAGTGGTACCGTTATAAACAATTTCATTTCTGAGAAGTTGCAGTTTGTTGACAAAGTTGATTGTTGCCAACCCCTCTAAATTGAAAATTACATTTTTGGTTTCTTCTGACAAAATTTCATCTTCTGTAGTAAAAGTATTTTCATCTTAATTTATCTGATTTAATTCTACATTCATAATATTATTTTCAACAAGACCAAACAATGCATTTGATTGTTTGCACTCTGGTTCTATCGTAAATTCCTTTTTTGGTCTCACCATCTGGTTACTAAAGTTCAGTATCTAATTTTTACAACTGCACAGGGAAAATGTAATTATTTCAGTACTTATCTTTTTCACCCAGACCCGGCAGTAGCTGGAGTGGGATCCAGATACTACTACTTATCTTTTTCTGCTGCTCGCTATTTCAATGTTGCAAGTAATCAACTTCCAGACATTTAGTTCATCATGTTCCTTGTCCACCTGTGTGTTTCATTTTTCGTCAGTCATACTGCCAGTGTTGTTCCTGTCCACATTTTAGAATTTTGTTTGAAATTTTGATTTTGTGATGCATACATACCTGAAACTCATACTTTGTTAACATGACTGTACCCACATTTTCAGCGTAACCCAGCTCCAAACACTATATTAAAATGTAAACAGTTTTAGTGGCTATAATGAATTACTTAACTTGCTGACTTTCAAAGAGATAACTGTAACACAAATTTAATGCAGTTACTCCACTTAAAATATCATATGGATTCAGTTTTATGTAATCTCAGGCAATATGTGACAAGTTAATGAAAAAATTATGTAATCAAAGCATAAAAATAGTTTTAAAACATGTTTATTGCATCGCTACACAGGTGAAATTGACAAGGGTTTGCTGCCCAAAAATGGATGTGAAACTGATGGTAAACCTGAGGCCATTGCTGCTCGTGCTGGATGGTTATAATTAAAGTTGCAGCTACTCACAGAGGTCCAGTGGAGGCTATAATTATCATATCGCAGTACTCTTGGTAGATATTCTAATGTGTTAATGTGGAACTGATTTAAGCTGCAAAAATTTAATTCCAATTTTTTTGACCAGGTGCAAATCTGGTGCTGTGAATGCAAGAAAGATGTATAGAAATGGATGGGACATGGGCATAAAAGCTCAAGCAAGTGAGACAGGCATAATTTTGATTTTATTATTAACTGCTGCTTACGCACTTTGTTCAGTGTGAGCACTGGAGACGTCAATGAGATGCTGCATCCATAAAACGTTACGATCGACAGCTCTTCGCAGCAGTTCCAGTGGAATCTGAGCAATGTGTTCCTGTATACTGGCCTTCAGAGCAAGTAGAGACTGAACATGTTGTTGATAAATGCATTCTTTTAGATATCGTCAGAGCCAAAAGTCACACGGATTCAGATCAGGTTATCTTGCAGGCCATGCATCTGGAAAAACTTTGGAGATAACACATTCATGGAAGGCTGCATTAAGTAGATTTTTCACTTGATGAGCGACGTGAGGTGTTGCACCATTTTGCATGAAAGCAGTCGTTTCCAAACAGCTGCACTCCTCCAAAGCAGGAATCATATGCTGTACAGGGAGGTCTCCATAATGTGCAGATGTCATGGTACACATGACAGGTGTTCTTTGGGTGTATTCTCTTCAAAGAAAAATGGACCGAGGATGTATGTGCTTGTGAATCCACACCATACAGTCTCATGCAGCGAATGCAACAGCTCTTCATGCACTACACGTGATTGAATGATACCCTAAATTCGACAGTTTTGTGTATTCACAGTACCCTCTGGTGTAAAATGTGCCTCATCACTGCATAGAATATTGTCCGTCCACAAGTCATCGAGTTCAATCTGTGCTGGAAACCGAAGAGTAGATCAGGTTGTTTCAGTTGCTGCACACCTGGATCTTGGATGGGTGCCTGTGTAAAATAGACTACAAAACTTTCTGTACTGTTGGCCATGGGACAGATAGTTCTCATGACACTGCACGAGCACTAGCACTATCCAGGGCATGTGCTGCATGGTCAATTACAGGAACAGCAACATCATGAATAACTTCCACTGGAATATGATGCCTTCCTCTTCCAGGTGCCATGCCGAACCATGTTTTTTAATTTCACCATCATTTTCTTTAAACCATTTAATGACATTGAGTCTCGACTCAGAACTTTCAGTCAGCGATATTCTCTTAGCACTTTAATTACTGCCTTTCACATAAAACAGCTTCACTAACAGCACAGAGTCTTTCTTCTTGATAGCTACACTGTTCACTTACATTATGGTTTGTCAAATGACACTGTGTGTACAGTGCCAGATTTGCACCTCGTGTCCAAAATTGGTACTAATTTTTTTCCAGCATAAATTGGTTCTACATTAAGACATTAGCAAATCTACCATGTTTCTCTTCTATAGGATAATTACAGCCCACACTGAACCTCTGTGAGTAGCTGCACTTTATTTACATTCACATGGTATGAGTCCCAACAATTACTTGATCACCTTGTGCACTGTTTACACTGAACATACTTGAATTTACAATTGAAATTTCTATCCTTTCACAAAACTAGTTATGGAATGTAATGTTACATTGTCTGTGACACAATTAGTATATTGAAATATCAATATTTTCATATTAAAATTTCATGAAATATACATCAATAACAAGATCCCAATTATTTCTGTTAAGTACTTTCCAGCTGCAGTATAAATTTTGTTCCTAACATGAATTTTGTGCGAGCTCTATCATAATTACTATTACTTTTCTACACATAAATTCCACAGAGGATAAGTTGGACTTATGTTTACATTATGTTTGACATATTTTTGATTTGTAGTACAATGTCTCCAAAAACTTACCAGAACTGGTTTAATTTCGTTTCGTGCCAACTAGTTTTCATTAATAGTAGGCTACCAATGTTACAGTTTAAATTTCTGCTCATTGAAATGTCTGTGTAGAGTCACTTCATAAGACTTATTGTCCTATTTGATTCTGTTTATGTCATACTCTACACATTTTGTCTGCAGCATAGTTCCATTAACTCTCCTAAAATTTCTGAGCAGTGGAGTTGATTTAAATTCAACGTTATCTGACATTAAATGCAAGCAACTTGTGCTTTGCATTAGTGTGTCAATACTTAATGTGGTCCATTGATTTCCCGTACATGCTCCAGACCCGTATTTATCATGTCCTTCATTTACCTTACCATGTGTGTGCAGGAATGTGAGTGAGAGGGTGTTTTCATACGTCTTTTCGGGTTTGTTTTGTGTTTAGTAGTTGAACTGCATTTTGTCTGCTGGAAGCAAAGGTTAACCAGTCTTGTATCTCTTACCTGAGCGAAGAGGTCTACCCCTTTTGTCTGAGAGTTGTCTGTTAGGTTGATGGCAGAAATGATCCCTCTGGTTGCTTCCATTTCATGTGTTGATTTTTGAGCTGCTCTGAGCAGAGTGACACTCTGCTGTTAATTGTTGGTGAGTGTGTTTCATAGGTCTTAAGTAAGCCTTATGCTACCAGTGAAGATAGGTCATAGCTTTAACTGTGGTCTTCATGAGTTAAGTAATTGAGAATACTTAAGTTCTTCAACTTAACTGAACTGTTCTGATTAATTCTTTGGCAAGTGCTATGCTTTGCTGATGATAGACAATGATTGAGTTTATAATTTTATCCATGGTTGAAGTTTGCCTTGTTCTTTTGGAACATTGTAGTATGGAGTGCACTCCAGGAGTATGGTTAGGATGAGGTAGAGTGATTCTAACGTTGTGTAAATGTGAGAGTAATTGTGACGTCAAGTGTGTGAGATATTTCTTTTCATTTATTGCACTTGTTTACAGCTGTTATAGTGTCTGCCTTGTTCTGGTGTTGTCCCATATGTTCTTTATTCTGAGTCTTCAGCTTCATTATTCTCTCTCTATACATTGTCTGTTCTAGTTTAATTGAAGAGTACCAGGTGCATTAATTGAGCTATTGGTTTTTTATGTTTTGTAGGAAGATTTGGTAACTGTCTTTATTTAGTGGAGACCATATGCTCCTCGAACCAAAGTCTTCCGACACATTGGTTTGACATCAATTCGCGGTAATTAATGAAAAAAAAAAAATGGTTCAAATGGCTCTGAGCACTATGGGACTTAACATCTGAGGTCATCAGTCCCCTAGAACTTAGAACTACGTAAACCTAGCTAACCTAAGGACATCACACACATCCATGCCCGAGGCAGGATTCAAACCTGCGACAGTAGTGGTTGCGTGATTCCAGACTGAAGCGCCTAGAACTGCTCGGCCACACCAGCTGGTGGTAATTAATGATCTATTTATTCCTGTAGTTGTGTTTCCTCAGTGATTCTATACATTTTGTGATTTTCTTTTATTTCTGGTTGGAACAGTTAATTGCATGACTAGTCCACCACATGGTCAGTTTAGTTCATTGCATGTTGAGCGCGCAAATTTTTGCATTGTGTATTTGTGCTGAAGAGATGTTTCAATCAGTATAAACTTCTTTGCAGTTAGCGTAAGGACATAGTGGTGGTGGCAGTGGTTGGTTCCTCTGAACTTCGTGGTTTTTCTGTGAGTGCATCTGGACTGGACAAATGAAGTTCTGTGTTTCCTTTTCCTCTCTTTTCCCTTGATATACACCTAGTTAAATTGTGCAACGTAAGTTCATTTTACCAATGCAGATAAATCTATGTAGCTATCTATGAATTAATGTGTTTAGTGAAAGCTCGTATCATGTGTCCTGTTAACTTCTTCATATCTTACAAAATATTGCCTAATTTGGAACTTTAGGCTTTCAGTGCTTTTTTTCTTTAAAATAATAGCCTGGTTTTACATGCTGCCCAAAGATAAGGTGGTGTTTAATTTTTGCGTTTAACTAACAATATTACACTCTCTGATATTACATAATTCACTGCAGTTGAAATTTTTTTACCATTTCTTTTGAACAAGTAGTCTAATAATTTCCAGTTCAAACAATGGAAAATCCAGTTTTATGAAAAGGATGGATTGCCATTCACTATGTAGCAGAGATATTGAGTTGCAGACAAGCTCAACAAAAAGACTACCAAACACATAAGCTTTGGTCTAGAAGGCCTTCTTCTGAAATAGAGAACATACAAACATTATGACAGCTGCCACCCATTCCACATCAAACGGTCCCTTCCCTACAGCCTAGGTCTTCGTGGCAAACGAATCTGCTCCAGTCCAGAAGCCCTGAAACATTACACCAACAACCTGAAAACAGCTTTCGCATCCCGCAACTACCCTCCCGACCTGGTACAGAAGCAAATAACCAGAGCCACTTCCTCACCCCCTCAAACCCAGAACCTCCCACAGAAGAACCCCAAAAGTGCCCCACTTGTGACAGGATACTTTCTGGGACTGGATCAGACTCTGAATGTGGCTCTCCAGCAGGGATACGACTTCCTCAAATCCTGCCCTGAAATGAGATCCATCCTTCCTGATATCCTCCCCACTCGACCAAGAGTGTCTTTCCGCCATCCACCTAACCTTCGTAACCTCTTAGTTCATCCCTATGAAATCCCCAAACCACCTTCCCTACCCTCTGGCTCCTACCCTTGTAACCGCCCCTGGTGTAAAACCTGTCCCATGCACCCTCCCACCACCACCTACTCCAGTCCTGTAACCCGGAAGGTGTACATGATCAAAGGCAGAGCCATGTGTGAAAGCACCCACATGATTTACCAACTGACCTGCCTACACTGTGAAGCTTTCTATGTGGGAATGACCAGCAACAAACTGTCCATCCGCATGAATGGACACAGGCAGGCAGTGTTTGTTGGTAATGAGGATCACCCTGTGGCTAAACATGCCTTGGTGCACGGCCAGCACATCTTGGCACAGTGTTACACCATCCGGGTTATCTGGATACTTCCCACTAACACCAAACTGTCAGAACTCCGGAGATGAGAACTTGCCCTTCAGTATATCCTCTCTTCTCGTTACCCGACAGGCCTCAACCTCCGCTAATTTCAAGTTGCCGCCGCTCATACCTCACCTGTCATTCTACAACATCTTTGCCTATGTACTTCCGCCTCGACTGACATCTCTGCCCAAACTCTTTGCTTTTACAAATGTCTGCTTGTGTCTGTGTATGTGTGGATGGATATGTGTATGTATGCGAGTGTATACCACCCCTACTGGAAGTATCCAGTGTGTATATGGAAACATTCCACGTGGGAAAAATATATCTAAAAACAAAGATGATGTGACTTACCAAACGACAGTGCTGGCAGGTCGATAGACACACAAACAAACACAAACGTACACACAAAATTCAAGCTTTCGCAACAAACGGTTGCTTCATCAGAAAAGAGGGAAGGAGAGGGAAAGACGAAAGGATGTGGCTTTTAATGGAGGGGGTAAGGAGTCATCCCAATCCCGGTAGGGGAAAGACTTACCTTAGGGGGAAAAAGGGGACACACACACACACACACACACACACACACACACACACACACACACACACACACACACGTGTGTGTGTGTGTGTGTGTGTGTGTGTGTGTGTGTGTGTGTGTGTGTGTGTGTGTGTGTGTGTGTGTGTGTGTGTGTGTGCGCGCGCGCGAGTGTATACCCGTCCTTTGTTACTGGTAGGTTTGATCATCATGCGAGTGTTACTGAAATGCTTCAGGAACTCAGGTGGGAGTCTCTAGAGGAAAGGAGGCGTTCTTTTCATGAATCGCTACTGAGGAAATTTAGAGAACCAGCATTTGAGGCTGACTGCAGTATAATTTTACTGCTGCCAACTTACATTCCGCGAAAAGACCACAAAGATAAGATAAGAGAGGTTAGGGCTCATACAGAGGCATGTAGGCAGTCATTTTTCCCCCGTTCTGTTTGGGAGTGGAACAGGGAGAGAACATGCTAGTTGTGGTATGAGGTACCCTCCGCCACGCACCGTATGGTGGATTGCGGAGTATGTATGTAGATGTAGATGTAGATGAAGAGCCAAGTGCAAAACTTGACCAATCCCCCCATCCAGCACTTCCTATCTGAATCCTGTCACAGGTTTATCCTACCCCATCAGGGGCTGGGCAACCTGTGAAAGCAGCCCTGTCATTGACCATCCCTGCAACAATCATTGCACACATTTTATTTTGTTATGACTACCAACCAGCCATCTACTAGGATAAATGGCCACAGCAAAACTGTGGCCAAGACAAAGCAGACCACCATGTGGCACAGCATGCAGCTGATTTCAATGGCTGCTTCACTACCCGAGACATCTGGATCTTTCCCTCCACCACCAGCTTTTCTGAACTGTGCAGATGGGCATTACTCTTACAATACATTCTCAACTCTCATAATTATCCTGACCTCAACCTACAGCAACACACTCTCCCCATACCCTCCACCCAACAGTTTCCACCCCGACTATCATATCATCTCCTCCCCATTCTCATCTCCCACCCTGTTTATTTGCAGCCTGTGGCTGAGAGCTTTATGTAACTGCCTTTTAATCGTGCCTGTCTGCCACTTTACAGTAAGTAGCAATCTGTCTTTTCTACATTGCTGGTATTCCTAGCTGGAGTTTCCATTGTTTCAATAGGGGAAACATTGTTAGCAAAACTTTTGAAAAATTTTTGAGCGATTTACTTCAGAGTTTTACTTAATACTCTGATAAACATTTGGACAGACATAGGCTATGTATTTTTAATATATGTGGTATATAAATAAATACACTCCTGGAAATTGAAATAAGAACACCGTGAATTCATTGTCCCAGGAAGGGGAAACTTTATTGACACATTCCTGGGGTCAGATACATCACATGATCACACTGACAGAACCACAGGCACATAGACACAGGCAACAGAGCATGCACAATGTCGGCACTAGTACAGTGCATATCCACCTTTCGCAGCAATGCAGGCTGCTATTCTCCCATGGAGACGATCGTAGAGATGCTGGATTGCTGGATGTAGTCCTGTGGAACGGCTTGCCATGCCATTTCCACCTGGCGCCTCAGTTGGACCAGCGTTCGTGCTGGACGTGCCGACCGCATGAGACGACGCTTCATCCAGTCCCAAACATGCTCAATGGGGGACAGATCCGGAGATCTTGCTGGCCAGGGTAGTTGACTTACACCTTCTAGAGCACGTTGGGTGGCACGGGATACATGCGGACGTGCATTGTCCTGTTGGAACAGCAAGTTCCCTTGCCGGTCTAGGAATGGTAGAACGATGGGTTCGATGGCGGTTTGGATGTACCGTGCACTATTCAGTGTCCCCTCGACGATCACCAGTGGTGTACGGCCAGTGTAGGAGATCGCTCCCCACACCATGATGCCGGGTGTTGGCCCTGTGTGCCTCGGTCGTATGCAGTCCTGATTGTGGCGCTCACCTGCACGGCGCCAAACACGCATACGACCATCATTGGCACCAAGGCAGAAGCGACTCTCATCGCTGAAGACGACACGTCTCCATTCGTCCCTCCATTCACGCCTGTCGCGACACCACTGGAGGCGGGCTGCACGATGTTGGGGCGTGAGCGGAAGACAGCCTAACGGTGTGCGGGACCGTAGCCCAGCTTCATGGAGACGGTTGCGAATGGTCCTCGCCGATACCCCAGGAGCAACAGTGTCCCTAATTTGCTGGGAAGTGGCGGTGCGGTCCCCTACCGCACTGCGTAGGATCCTACGGTCTTGGCGTGCATCCATGCATCGCTGCGGTCCGGTCCCAGGTCGACGGGCACGTGCACCTTCCGCCGACCACATCGATGTACTGTGGAGACCTCACGCCCCACGTGTTGAGCAATTCGGCGGTACTTCCACCCGGCCTCCCGCATGCCCACTATACGCCCTCGCTCAAAGTCCGTCAACTGCACATACGGTTCACGTCCACGCTGTCGCGGCATGCTACCAGTGTTAAAGACTGCGATGGAGCTCCGTATGCCACGGCAAACTGGCTGACACTGACGGCGGAGGTGCACAAATGCTGCGCAGCTAGCGCCATTCGATGGCCAACACCGCGGTTCCTGGTGTGTCCGCTGTGCCGTGCGTGTGATCATTGCTTGTACAGCCCTCTCGCAGTGTCCGGAGCAAGTATGGTGGGTCTGACACACCGGTGTCAATGTGTTCTTTTTTCCATTTCCAGGAGTGTATGTATATATGACAATGCATAAAGTGGAAATGTTGTTAGCAAAAATCCTGAATAGTTCTTGACCAATTTACTTCAAATCTTTACACAATGCTCTAATAAATGTTTGGCTGGACATAGGTGACACACTTCTTTAATACAGGGTGACAATTGTTGAACTATATGAAAAAGAAGTAAATTAGTTACAAAGTATGGCATGCACACACTTTATTCAACATGTAAACATCACTACAGACATTTGGATTTAGGTTAGAGCTTGTTTGATGTGCCTGCCATCATTGGCGATAATGTGATGCAGATGAATAGTGACATTCTGTATGAGCTGCTGGGGTGTCGGAACATCGATGTTGTCGATGACCTCATGAATGGCTGTTTTCAGCTCAGCAATGGTTTTGAGGTTATTGCTCTACACCTCATCTTAAATATAGCCCCACAAAACGGAGTTGCGTGTGTTCAGATCCGAAGAATATGGCGGCCAATTGAGGCCCGTGCCAGTGGCCTCTTGGTACCCCAGAGCCAGAACATGGTCCCCAAAGTGCTCCTCCAGGACATCAAACACCCTCCTGCATCAATGGGGTCAAGCTCTATCTTTCATGAACCACATCTTGTCGAAATCAAGGTCACTTTGGATAATGGTGATGAAATCATCTTCCAAAACCTTCATGTACTGTTTGAAGTCGCCGTGCTATCGAGGAATATTAAGCTGTGCTGTGAAGATGTGTGGCTTCATTTTCTTTCCCACAGTCAGTTATAACTACAATAGCATGGCATTTAAACATCAGACAAATATACATATTCTTTCCCCTTACACATAATATTAAACAAATATTGTATAGACACAGCTGCATTGCAGTATGTACCTCATGGTCTCATGATTGAAAGAATACGACTTTGCACAGAATAACGTGACCAGGAGATGCCCAATAGACAGGGCATGAGTGGTAAGAGTGCTGGCCAGTGTTGGGGATAGCAGGCAGGCAGTGTAGGGAAAGTTCTGAGTGCTAGAGGGGAGGTGCTATTCTAAACTGAAACTGAAGCTAACGCTCACATTTTTTGTAAATATTAAGTGGAGTTTCTCCATGCCCACATATGCATGGTGACCACTCAAAAAGATCTACTGTCACCTCTCCTTTGTTTATTATCTAGAAAGAATTCTGCTGAAAATGCAACAAAAGCCACATTTTGTAACTTTCAGAAAAGTGGTGAATTTTGAGTATATCCTACATTTCTCTTGTTACCATCATAAAATTTGCTTCTTTTGCCAAAACACAGTGAAGTTTACACAGTATCACCTAACTGACATACTGTGCACACACAATTGTGAGAGAATTCTGAAACCATGGTATTAAATTTATCAAGTGAGAAACTGAGGAAAAGTAAGGTCAATAGCTTATGACAAGCATATCCTAGGTACGAAAATAAATGTGTAATGTGTTCTCTTATGCTGTTCCAAAACCTACAACACTTCTCGTTTCATCAGCTATTAATGGCCGTTAAAAATTATATTGGTTCATCAAAAAACTTTGTAGCTGGTGGAATAAAACAGTAGCTAACGAATTTTGCATAATATCCATATGGCAAAATACTTTCCTCTTTGCATCTATTATTTGCCAAAAATCTCATTTCAGTATCTCAAACCATTTATAAAATATGAGTAATGTAAATATTTCATCCTGTCTTTATTGCTTGAGGTATGATCACAGATCAGTCAGATCAATTTTCTCGAGGTTGGTGAGAGATTGAGACCTCCACCCAAGACTAATGAAAAATTCAGTATCTTAGTTACATTGCATTGCAGCAGCATATTATGTAATATGAACCAAATGCAGAATCACAGCAACCCCTATTTTTCATTGCAAACTTTTTCAAATCCTTTGCAGTGTCTTATTTAAATGGAAATATCCCAAAAATATGACCATTAACAAAGTGATAGGTATGTCATCATGAATCTGACATATGAAGCTGTAAGTAACACAAAAATGATTTTCTTTTACTGAAAAGCTTCTGTAAAATTGTTTAATCATTAGAGAAAGATTGAAAGGTATGCACCTCGATTATGCCATCGCAGTGTGTCACTGACCAGCTGTGGGAAAACAATGTTGCCCCCCCCCCCCCCCCCCTTCTGAACAAACGAATGAACTCACCCAGTGTTTTGGATGAAGGATGAAACTTGATCACTGCATAATGGCCACCGAACTTGGCGCGTCATATTTGAATGTCAGGATGAAGCACCGCCAATGCCTTTAATCATGAGTAAATTTGAGATCATATAATGCAGTACCTTTGCCTATCTTTGGATGGCACCTGTACTGTACAGTATGCATTCATTTTAAATCTCAGCCCTACAAACTCCACAATTTGTGACCCACTTACCTTGTCTTTCATCAGGTTGATAACCTTCTCATTCAAGGTGTTACACCATGAAAATTATCAGCTGCACATCCAGATGTATCGAATGCATCAGAATGCTATCTAATTATGTTATAGAGATTGAAGCCTTTCACCTAATAGATGGAACTGTCTGTATCCATATAAAGTAACTTAGGATCATGGAAGTTTGGCTTCACAAGTTTGTAGTGAGATTGGGATGTGTGGAATTTGGAGAGGTCTAGAATACTCATATCAATATAGACAGGCCTTTTGAACTGCCCTGAAACATTAGGCATCTCCACAGTAACTAGAACTTGATTTAAGATTGTGTACCACTTAAAATTTGGCCTCTTGTACCATAACGCCCATCCCAATGGAAAACAAAATGAATGTCATGGTTGTTTCTTACATTTTCCACGGTTTTGTTGAAAACATAATTATTTATTAATTTAAAAAATCCTTTTCAAAGTCACTCATCGCAAGAGCTCTCTAATCTGTATTTACATCAGTTTAATCCTTCATCCAGTGTGGCTAAAGGAGACACTGCAGGTGACTCTACCCCCCAAAACTGACATTGCTAGAGGTTCTGCACTGCAGGATGTATCTGTGTTTATTCTCTAGTGTCATCAGCAGCAGAACAAAGTAGATAGGAGTAATGTCATCCACATTCTGTATATAAGGAAAAATTATGCATCAGGTTGCTCATTAAGAAATCACATTTGATGTTGTTTGTTTGTGAGATTGTGCCATGCCTCATGTAAGGAGGAGCAACATCTACCAGAAATTCTCAGAATTTGAAGGGAGCAGGATCTTCGACTGCCACAGCTGTGAGTTACCAATTCACAATGTTGCTGCTCTCAATGGTCAGGATCCCTCTGGTGTCAGGTGAGTATGGAGTAGAAGGGTATAGGAGGGCCATACTTGTTGGACATCATTATGATCCATGGTACATGGAACCTTGGGTAAGTATGTGCCTAGTATGTGAATTAAGGCTGGAAAAGACCCACAGTGGTTTAACAACAAAATTTGAGGAAACAAAGGCGGTTGCATTCTCAGTTCAAAAGAGACTGCACAAATCATGACAGGTAAAGGTTATTAGAGATACGTGCATATGTGAAAAGATGTATGTGCAAAACATACCACTACTACCATCACCTTACCTAAGCAAAAAATCTGGATGAGAAGCCAAGAAAATTCTGCTCCTATTTAAAATTGCTAAGTGGGTCTAAACCCCATCCAGTCACTCATTGACCAGTCCGATGTGGTAGTAGAGGGTAGCAAAACAAAAGCTGAAGTTTTAAATTTTGCATTTAAGAAATCTTTCATGCAAGAGGTCACACAAACATACCATCATTTGTCTATTGCACAGAGTCTTGCATGGACAACAAAGCTTCCCCAGCATAGAGAAACAAATGAAAGAATTTAAAACAAATAAGGTCCCAGATCCGGATGGAATCCCAATTCAGTTGCACAGAGTACTCTACAGCATTGGCACCTTACTTAGCTTGCATTTCTTGTGAATCTCTCACCCAGTGCAAAGTCTCAAAATGGCTGGCAAAAACACCAGATGACTGCTGTATATATACCAACAGTCCCCAACAATCAGTAATTCCTTCTCATCCCATCTTGTAAGTCTCCCCTGACCCGGAGTTCTGAGTTATTTTTTCTAAACCTCTCCAGTCCTTTTCCTTCACCCCTCTTTCTTCCTCTTCAGATTTTCTGACAGAAGAAGCCACTGGCTCTGAAAGCTTGTAAAAGTTAAACCTTTTTTTTGTGTATTCTCCTGCTGCCACTTGGTTAGTAGATTTTTTTTTTTTTATCTAACCATTTACATTTTACTATTGCTATTCTTAGTTATCTAGCTGTCCCTACCCATAGAGTAAAACTCTTCTCCCACTTTTAATGCCTCACTTCCTAATCTATTTCTCTCAGAACCATCTGATTTAATCTGTCTACTCTCAGTTACACTTGCTAGGGATCAACAAAATATGAAGCAAGAAACATGTTCACATTTTCTTTGTGTATTATATACAAAAACAAATATAATTTTAAGATAGATGTGGAAGACAGCAGAAGGAAACAGCAATATATTTTGTAGTGCTAAAGCAGAGAAAGAAGTACCCAGACAATAAAGTAGTTGTACCTACCAGATAATGAAGGCATGCTTAGATAATGGAACAGAAAATATGTTGTCCACATAAGTCTGTAAGAATGTCTAGCCCAAAAAGGAACAGTCAGTACAGAAAATTGTTAAAACTTCAAACAGATAAGAAATTTGTGAATTACTTTTCTTCAGGAGACACAGTTGCTAGTACTGTCTACAGTAACACTTAAACTAAATCAGACAATGGAAAATCCAGGATTTATACTTATTTACAACTACACTCCTAGTTTTTGGAAACATATGTTCCTTCAGTAGGGGGTGAAGGGCAGTTAATTAGGGATGTTGTAAAGGGTTGGAGGACATGTCATTTAAGACCCTAAGTCAAAACAGATCATTTGTCTTGAGCAGAAAAGCAGGCCAGAAGAAGGAAAAACTCGCCAGATAAAGGAGAATGTAAAAGATTGGTAAGCACTTATGCCAGTTACTGTTCAGAGATGATAGACAGGACAGAGTAGTTAGTAAAGATGGATTGAAAGAGGGAGAGGAATCTAAAAGTGGAAAGAGTAATGCAGTTAAGGAACAGAATGAAATGGAAAAAGAAAAGGGGTCTTAAAAAGGAGGGAAAGGAGGAAAAATGAAAACAGTTACAATCGAGTAAATAAAATTCTACACCGCAAGATAGGAAAAGGAGTGTGTGGTTATGCTATCAGAGGTTAAATCTAGGAGGGTCAAAGAATTTAAATGATCTATGTGATACAGCAACACTCAGGTATTGTGAATCATCCTGTGGAGCAAGCTGAGTGTTCGTGACACACACAGTTCTTTTTGGATTATTTGTGTGTTCATGTAGTTTGATGGTGGTCATCTCTACATAAAAGCCATGCAGGAAAGAACATGAATAGTTTCATATGTTAAACTGCCTTTAATATTGTACAATTCACAACTGGTGAGACTGTAGTGTGGTTGCGAGTGGGTGCATGGGACACATTTTACAGTGGGGACCTCCGTGTAAGGGATTAAGGTCTGACAATGTAATCTGTAGAATGTAACAGGTTACTAGGAATAAAATATAGTCAGTGAAAGGCTGTCTACAGTTTGTAAAGAAACTTGATTACAGTTACAGGAATAAAATCAGGCGATGTTTAGGGAAATAGATTAGGAAACCAGACACTAACAGTAGAAGAAGAAAGTGATATTACATGAATTCTCTCAGGTGTTTGCTGCTCATCATTGAGTAAAAGAGTGTTCATTGCACAAAAGCATGTAATCAGAATAATTGCTGGAGCTCATCCAAGATCATCTTGCAGACACTTATTTTAAGAGCTAGGGATCTTCACTGTAGCCTCACAATATATATATTCACTTATGAAATTTGATATTAACAATCCGAATGAATTCAAAAGTAATAGCAGTGTACCTGGCAACAACACTAGGAGAAAGGATGATCTTCACTACTCAAGGTTAAATCTAACTTTGGCTCAGAAGGGGGTAAATTATGCTGCCACAAAAGTCTTTAGTCACTTACCTAATAGCATCAAAAGTCTGACAGATAGCCATTTAGCATTTAAAAGGAAATTAAAAGAATTTCTTAATGGCAACTCCTTCTACTCATTAGATGAATTTTTGGATATAGTAAGTGTGTAATTTCCCCAACCCCCACAAAAAAATATTAAGTGTCATGTAATATCTTGTATAGACACCTTTTATTAACCTGACACATTCCACATCATTACGAAATGTCGAATTCATGATCTATGGAACAAGTACTAATCTAATCTAATCTAATCATGCAAACACAGCCTACACCATCATACAGCCACCACCAGCTTGCACAGTGCCTTGTTGACAACTTGGGCCATAGCTTCCTGGAATCTGCACTACACTCACAGCATAAGAAACGCTCTTATCAACTGAAATTGGGTCTTTTCTGACCAGACCATGGTTTTCCAGTTGTCTAGGATACAACGAATACAGTCACAAGCCCAGGAGAGGCACTGCAGGTGATGTCATGCTATTAGCGAAGACACTCACATTGGTTGTCTACTGCCACAGCCTGTTATTGCCACATTTCACCACACTGTCCTAATGGATATGTGCGTTGTACATCCCGCACTGATGTCTGCAGTTGTTTTGTGCAGTCTTGCTTGTGTGTTAGCATTGAGAATTCTACACAAACATAACTGCTCTCGGTTATTGAGTGAAGGCCATTGGCCACTGTGTTATCTGTGGCAAGAGGTAATGCCCGAAATTTGTTATTCTTGGCACTGTGGAGCTCAGAATATTGAATTCCATAACACGTTCCAAAATGGAATGCCCCGTCCATCTAGCTCCAGCCACCATTCCGTGTCCAGTCTGTTGATTCCTGTTGTGTGGCTATTGTCATGTCAGAAACCTTTTCACATGAATCACCTGAGTACAAATGATACCTCTGCCAACACTCTGCGATTTTTATACCTTGTGTACATGATACTACCGCCAGCCATATATGTACATAATGCTATATCACAACTTTTGTCAGCTCACTGTACAGCTGCCAATACGTGTGTATGTATGTCTGGGAACTCTTCCCATGTCTCTGGACCAAAGTGGACTCAGTTTTGTACACAAATTCCTTGTCCTGAGAGGACCAATATGAGGGAGGGGGTTATAATGCTCTAGCTTAAATATTAATGGAGATACAGACCTGCAACATTTTTTTTAAATTCTGCCATATAGGCTGACCTGGATGAACTATCAGTTTAATAAGTCACGGCTGCAAAATACTAACGCGAATTCTTTACAGACGAATGGAAAAACTGATAGAAGCAGACCTCGGGGAAGATCAGTTTGGATGCTGTAGAAATGTTGGAACACGTGAGGCAATACTGACCCTACGACTTATCTTAGAAGAAAGATTAAGGAAAGGCAAACATACGTTTCTAGCATTTGTAGACTTAGAGAAAGCGTTTGACAATGTTGACGGGAATACTCTCTTTCAAATTCTGAAGGTAGCAGGGGTAAAATACAGAGATCGAAAGGCTATTTACAATTGGTACAGAAAGCAGATGGCAGTTATAAGAGTCGAGGGGTATGAAAGTGAAGCAGTGGTTGGGAAGCGAGTGAGACAGGGTTGTAGCCTATCCCCGATGTTATTCAATCTGTATATTGAGCAAGCAATAAAGGAAACAAAAGAAAAGTTCGGAGTAGGTATTAAAATCCATGGAGAAGAAATAAATACTTTGAAGTTCGCCGATGACATTGTAATTCTGTCAGAGACAGCAAAGGACTTGGAAGAGCAGTTGAATGGAATGGACAGTGTTTTGAAAGGAGGGTATAAGATGAACATCAACAAAAGCAAAACGAGGATAATGGAATGTAGTCAAATTAAGTTGGGTGATGCTGAGGGAATTAGATTAGGAAATGAGACACTTAAAGTAGTAAAGGAGTTTTGCTATTTGGGGAACAAAATAACTGATGATGGGCGAAGTAGAGAGGATATAAAATGTAGACTGGCAATGGCAAGGAAAGTGTTTCTGAAGAAGAGAAATTTGTTGACATCGAGTTTAAATTTAAGTGTCAGGAAGTCGTTTCTCAAAGTATTTGTATGGAGTGTAGCCATGTATGGAAGTGAAACGTGGACGATAAATAGTTTAGACAAGAAGAGAATAGAAGCTTTCGAAATGTGGTGCTACAGAAGAATGCTGAAGATTAGATGAGTAGATCACGTAACTAATGAGGAGGTATTGAATAGGATTGGGGAGAAGAGAAGTTTGTGGCACAACTTGACTAGAAGAAGGGATCGGTTGGTAGGACATGTTCTAAGGCATCAAGAGATCACCAATTTTGTATTGGAGGGCAGCGTGGAGGGTAAAAATCGTAGAGCGAGACCAAGAGATGAATACACTAAGCAGATTCAGAAGGATGTAGGTTGCAGTAGGTACTGGGAGATGAAGAAGCTTGCACAGGATAGAGTAGCATGGAGAGCTGCATCAAACCAGTCTCAGGACTGAAGACCACAACAACAACAACAACACGTATGTATGTGCATGTAAGAACTCATCCCAGGCCCCTGGACCAAAGTGGGCCAAATGAGACACAAAGATTCCTGCCCTGAGAGAACCAACATACGGGATTTTATAATGTTCTAGCTCTGATATTTACGGATATACAGATATGCATGATTATAAGCCTCTGCTGTATAGGCTGCCCTGAACAACAGGTGTGTCATATGGGAACAGTATCAACCTGCCTTATTGACCTGTTTTTTAGGGCAGCCTACATGTCAGGGTGAAGAAAAGGTTTTTTTTATCAACCCATTTTGCAAAGTCTACCCATGGGAAAGGGCACAGGTGGGTAAGAATGAAGTGAATAGAGGAGGGGATGGACCGGGAGAGGGGGGACGAGAGATGGGAAGAAGGTTATGGGCAAAGAGAGAGGGGAAGGGGGACATGGACAGAGAGAGGGGAGGGAGGAGGAGTGGACAGTGAAATGAGGGGGGGGGGGGGGGGGGGAAGACAGATAGAGAGAACGGAGGCGGGGGAAGGGAGGAGGAAGCATGTTGTGCAGGTAGTATCAGCATGCCTTGCAGGGGCTACACATATGGTTGAACACACTTGAGCAAAGAGAAGCTGGGAGATGATGGATAGTGAGAGAGGCAACCAGTGACGTGGATAGAGAAATGGGGGAGGAGTGGGTGGACAGAAAGAGGAGGGAGGATTATATGAGAGAGAGAGAGAGAGAGAGAGAGAGAGAGAGAGAGAGAGAGAGAGAGAGAGAGAGGAGGAGGAGGAGAGTGCGATATATGCATGGGGCACATGTCCGCTACCAAAGCTGTGGTGAAAAGGCTATTGCACATTTAAGGAGACTGTAAGTATGTATGTCTAGTATTTCCCCACAAGTCTGAGAGTATTAGCACTGTGGCATTTATAACTTCTTAGCCCCAAAAAGAGAGGATACACAAGAAAAACGTGTATTTTCAGCCCTGGTTGCATAGGACACCCTTTACGACAGGTGTATTTGGGAATAGTATTGAATTGCATCATCGACTTGCTTTGTAGGACAGCCTATGCATCAGGTGCAAAAACCTATTTCTAAGCCCTTATGTGCAGGCTATCCTGCATGACAGGGGTATTGTGGGAGCAGTCTCGACCTGCTTAATCGAGCCATTTTGGAGAGGGCACATGTGCAGATGGGCACAGGTTACTGAAGGTTTAAATGAATAGAGAAGGGATGGACAAAGAGAGGAGGCAGGAGAGGATGGATATGGAGTGTGGACAGAAATGGATGAACAGGGAAAGATGGGGACAGGGGCAGAGAGGTTGTGGCAAGAGGAGATGGGTGGAGAAGAGGAGGAGTTGTACAAAGACACAGAAGGTGGAGGGACAGGGAGAGGGAAGAGAGATTGACAGGAGAGGAAGAGGAGACTGACAATGAGCAGGGGGTTGCAGGAGATTGACAGAGATTGGGGGTAGGAAGACAAGAGGATATTGACAGAAAATGGGGGCAGGAGGAGCTTGGAAGATGGGGGGAGGAGACAGACAGAGGAATAATGGGAAAGGAGGGGCAGGTAGAGAAAAGGGGGAGGAGGAGATGTACAGGTAGAGGGGAGAGGAGAAGTTGCACAGAGCAACAATATGGAGGTGACGGAAAAAGGAAGCGAGAGGGAGTCAAGGAGGCACACTGTGCAGGTAGTATCGACCTGCCTTGCAGGGGCTACAAGTGCAGATGGCTACAGCTGAGCAGAGAGAGGGGATTTAGGAGATGGATAGTAAGAGAGGAGAAGGACGAGGTGGATAGAGAGAGAGGGGAAGGATGTGGTGGGCGGAGAAAGGGGGTGGGACAAGACAGAGGGACAGACAGAGAGGGAGATAAGGAAATTGTCCAAGAGAGGGTGTGGAGGTAATGGACAGAGAGAGGGAAATGGAGGAGACAGAAAAAGAGGAGGGAAGGAGGAGATAGACAGAGAGAGAGAGGTGAGAGATGATAAGCACAATGTATGTGTTGATTGTGTACATGAGAGAATCTGGGAGGGAAAGCTAGTAACTGTTTAAAGTACAATATATGCTTGTATGTCAAGGATATTCTCCTAAGCCTCAGGATTGACTTCAACCAGATCTGACACGTGAAAAGCAAACTTCGCAAACATTAGCACTATGGTGTTTACAACCTCCTGGTATAGGCAGATGTGTTCATTCACCCCCTGCCATATAGATGGTAGCTATGTTGCGTGGGAATAGTACCAGATCAACCTGTTTAGGTGGTGCTACACATACAAATGGACACAGCTGGTGGAAGGTTGAGATGCATAGACACACAGAGAGAGGGTACAGGTGGGGTGGATAGGGGGAGAGGAAGGCAGAAGGGAAAGGAGAAAGAGGGGGATGAAGAGATAAATGGAAGGGGGGGGGAGGAGATAAATAGTGAGAGATGGACTGCAATGTCCTAATCAGAGAGGTAAGTTTGGATTTCTCCCTTAATCAGACCATCAAGCAGCCTAGAGTATGTAACACTACGTGAAGAATTCATTGTTGGATGGGCCTCAACACGAACAGGATAGCTATGGAGGAGTGAAGCTGCAAGCAGCTGTTGGGCTTGAGAATCACAGTTTCTCTCCAAAACCAAAGTGCCATTTAATGAATGAGAGTGAGATTTCACAGGGCCAGCAATTGCATCAACACCTTTGTGAAATATAAACAGATTAACTTTAGAAAAGAACTGATCTTCTTCAGTACATCATACCATAAGGAAGATGCAGCTGAAAGAATCTTGGGATCTTTAGCCTCATTCTGTTTATGTTTAGCAGACATAGACTGGGATAGTGACTGTCTCATTGTGAGAAAATCTCTCTTTACTGCCAGCATCTCTGATGACTCACTCCTTCCAACTGCCCCCCCCCCCCCCCCGCCCCCCCCACTCTCCCGCGAAACATCGGAGGGGGCTCAGCCATCTTAGGTGACTGTTCACATCTCAGGTCACATCTCCCGAACTCCTGACAGAGGGACCAATTGATAATTTGGGAAGACAATAGCTCAGGCAATCACCCCTCCCTGGGCCTGGCCTGTCTATGGGGTACACGCAAACCCTACCTATCGACCTGGGGCTGGGAATTATGAATCACCTAGTCGCCTGTTACAGGTCAGATGCATTGGCCAGCCTTCAGGAGTGCACAGGGAGGAAGCAGAAACAAAGAGGAACCTCAATGATAGCAAATGGAGAACAAAGAAAGAAAGAAAAAAAAGTGGAGGGGCTGTTCATGAGAGAGAGAGAGAGAGAGAGAGAGAGAGAGAGAGGAGAGAGAGAGAGAGAGAGAAGAGAGAGAGAGGGGGGGCAGTGAGGGGGGGTGCAGAGGGGGAAGAGGAGATGGACAGAGTAAGGTAGAAATGGATAGAGAGATGGGGGCAAGAAGAGATGGACGAGAGTGAGGGGAGGAGAAGATGGACAGAGAAGGGGGTGAGGAGAAGATGGGCAGGGACAGGAAGTAGGATGAATTGGACAGAGATATAGAGGGAGGTGAAGGGTATGCACAGAGAGGCAGGAGATGGGGTGGAGACATGTGGAAAGTGTAGAGGGGTAGTGGGCAGGTGGAAAAGGAAGTGAGGGAGGAGCTGGTAGGGAGAGAGAGTGGAAGGA